>NW_009649306.1:1077617-1082087 GCF_000708025.1 Charadrius vociferus
TTAGATTTTCTCTTCTTTTGCGTGCCTATGGCAACAAAATAACCAGGGATCTTCAGAGTTCATGGTCCTCCCTACTGTTCAGCCCAGCCCTGAGGGCAAGATCTGTCCAACCACCCCTGGAAGTGCCTCAGGCAGGCACGCCGGGTTTTAGGTGAAGGTCCTCTTTCGCGGATGTTGCCATGGAAGCTTCTCAGTAACATGTCTCCAATAAGCTTTTACTGTGCAATCACCAGCTGGCGGTTTGGCTCAAAAAGCCTGCAGTCCCTCAGCACTGTGATTAGTCTGAAGACCCATGGAGTGTTTCAGCCGACACTAGTAACATGCTCCTGTGGTTTCCCTTGACTTGTTAGCCCTTCGTTCAAACTGCTGGTTGTCCTGGTCACCCGTTGTCCCTGTAATTCCTACTCTGTAGCTGCTAGTTTATCCCCATGGGTTAGTACGTTATATCAAACAACTGTATATTAAGGAAGAAATCATGAAGGAAAACAATAAATGTTTAATTATAAACTATGGTAACTCAATCATTTCTATACACCTAAGATAATATGATAGTGATAATCAGGTGAAACAGTAATCTTATCTAATATAAGATAATAATATAATAATATAATGTGAGCTTTCTACAGAGACCATTGCTGCACCAACTTATTTAAACAAATTGAAGGCCAGTTTTATTTAGTTCTTTCACAGATTTTTGTCACTTGAAAGGATAAGTAAGAGTTTACCATTTCCAGATTAATAATTGCTCCTGGAGAGAAGGTGTTTCTGGGAAAGGATCCAGGGTCAACACTTTTGAACCTACATAGCGTATGGATACACAGTTGCTGCTTTCCCCCAGTGGTTGCCTTATGTTGCTTTATAGCAATGCACTAAACAGATTTTGGGGGTACACTCCACTAAAATAATTTTCATCATAATTATGTGTTCAGGTAGGTAGAGGGTTTTTAAATCCCTGGACTCTTCTTTTATTTCCTTATAGGGATAACTGGACATGATTAAATAAATTCGGCCAGCAAAATTGTCTGAACCAGCCCTGCATGGAAGAAGAAGGGAAACGTCACTGGTGATGGCAGCTTTCTGCATTTTGTGCATTCTGATTAATTCTAGCACAGTCTTTTGCAAGCTGTCTAAGCATCACAATACTGCTGTGAGGCAAACACAGTAAAAAGGCTCACCATCTGTAAGACGGAGAAAACACATAAAGGTTATACAGTGTTTCCAGACATACAGAAGAAACCAATGAGAAGGACAGAAGCAGACTCTAAAATCCCTTCATTTTTCTTTTATTTATTCTCTCCTCTACCAGATCACGTGTCTGGCCTTTCTTCAAGCTTTCCTGTCATTCCTCTTCCTAAGGTTTTTTCTCTGTGTTAATATCACTGCCTAGTTGTGCATCAGACCTGTGAACCCTCTGTGAGTCAATAGTCCATCTCTATCAAAAGCTATCCACTAGAGGCTGGCAGAACTCGGTCCCATTAGCCCTGTCAGTAGGCCCCTATAGGACGTGCCTTTTAAAATAGTGGATTATTTTTCTATGATTCTAGATCGATAAGAAAGATAGAAAATAAAAGCACACCTAACACCATACCCTGTGAAAACGTTTAACCTTAGTATTTCACACCATCTGCATATTTAGGAAATTAGTGGCTTTCATAGTCTGAATATGGCTCTTTACCTGCAGATGAAAGAAAGGGATTATGTGAGCCATCTCTTCAACTCGACTGACAGGAATTTTGCTAGTATAAAATCCATATGCTATTGGTGCTTGGACTTTATGGCAAAATGAATTGTTAATTAGTGTGCACAAGAAAAATGTCAGAAACCGAGCAACAGCAGTACAAGCAGCTAACTAATGCTTCAGCCACCAGTCTTAAAAAAAAAACTGTTTCCACAAATGAGAATGTATATACTCAATACATATATAATTGATAATTAGCACTTGCATTGCTGCTTTGAAAGATATAAGCAATAATTAATTACAACTATAAAAAACCTAAACATGTCATTTGCCTTCCTAGTTTTCATTTTGCTTCCCAGAAAATAAACGAATTGCACATAATTTTATCAAACCTACATTTTGGCAACACTTTGTACATCTTTGAGGTTTGAAAAAGGAAACATTAATTGATACATGAAAGACGGAAAATCTTCAAAGTGGTTTAGCCTTATGACCTTTTCAGTGAAAACAAGAAATAAGAAAACGAGAAAATAAGAAAGGATGACGCATTTAATTCTGACACTGATATATCTATAAGGTGCAACCACCACAGATCTGGAGTAGAACTGCCAAATTATAATTTACCCCTCTTGGGGAGGATTAAATTTGGGGACTTTAAAATTCTATTTGATATTAAAATAGAATTGAAAGATAGCTCCAAAGTAATTTATTCACTGTTAATGAGTTGGGTCCATAGCTCTCCTTCTACAATAGAAGACGTACACATTTTTGCTCCTAAAATATTATAGGTGGACACATCCTTCTTCCTATGATCATCTCCCCAGACTACTGGCATTAAACCTTTCCCATTCTTATTTTTAAGACAGTTTTCTCTTTTGTCTTTCTTCATTTTACACTCAGCAGAAAAGAAATATTTCCTTTTCAATCAATTCTGCTGCAACTAAATTCTGAACATATAACTGCTAATCTCTTGACCATGAGATCCACAACTTATTTAATTTCCACTCCATACCTATTTGCCTTTTGAGGCAGGGATGTAGACATGTGTGGAAGATGCCATATGAGATAAGGTAGTATACTAGCTTCTTGGGTTCAAATTTGGAATTTTTACCTTCTGGAGTAATAATTTTTTTCCTAATCTAATGAGCTTAGCAACTCTTCCTCAATAAAAAAAAAAAATGTTTTACACCCATCAAGTATTTCATTTATGTAGCACATATACAATTGTATATAAAAAAACACTGATAGGTGATATTAAACATCTTCAAAGAGTTTTATACAGTTTTACCAGAACTATCATTCCCCTTTTTCTGTAAAGTCAAATTGTCAGTAGTTAAAAAACATCCAACTCACAACAGACAGGTAGCTAGGAAGGAGAACATTTCCAGAATAAATAATAGTTTAAAAGCATATTTAACCTACCCTGGCCTAAATATGCTTCCACTAAAAACTGGAAGACCAGAATAAAAATTGAAAAAATATGCTGCCATTGAAAAATGTTCCAAATGACTTTGTTGGCTACAATTAGTTGGCAGGATTAAGCTATTTTGCTGCATTACCAAATTTAGCAAAATAAGCATAAGTTTGTGGCCCCACGCACCTTACCCTACAGCAACCGACAAAAAGCTATCAGCAGCAGTCCTTGGAGAAAAACAGGTGAGCTCCTTCTGCAACAAGCAAAGAAAGTCTCCTCCTGCACCTTCCCACAGCCCCCGGTGGAGGGCTCTTCCCATAGGGTTTTAAATCAGCCTTTAAGAAGTTACTGCTGCAGCAGGTAGAGATGCTCAACCATTGCCATCTCTGAGACACTATTTTTCAGTTTTCAGACAAACTTTTCATACTAGATCTGTGGGGTTTTTTTTTCCTCCATGTTAACTTTCTGCGCTTAGCTTAGTGATTTTGAGAGAAACTGGCAAAGAAGGAAAGCATTCGGCCACTTCAGAGAACAAGGTTAGGCAGTTGGTTTTACCTTTTTGCTGATGCACTCTGGTATTAACACATCTTAGCAGAAAGACTTCATATTTTTCAGAACGGAGCCACCTTGAGCTACAAGAGCACTGGCTCATATGGAAATTTCCCCAAATGGTGCTATGTTGAAAGATTTTGAAAAATCTCACTTAGTAAGTGCCTCGAGGAGACTTGTGAGGCCATAGGAAGGTGACATCTTCATAGAGTCTGCTCGCCCTGAGCAGGTTGACTCCAACTGAAGACAGGAATCTCAGCTCATCAAGTCCTGCCTTGGTGCCGAGGCAGAGAAGAGGAAAAGAGAAGCAGAGAGGGAAAGGAAGGGAAGGAGGATTATAAGGCTGGAGAAACTGGACAAAGAAAGAGGCAGAGATGGACAAAAGTAGCTGGCTGTTTGCCTGCACACTTTACTTAGAATAAGACATAATAACTGAGCCTACACGGAAAAACTGATTTTTAATTATAATCTCTGTAGAGAGATTGCAGTCTAGGAAAATAGGCTGTGATTATTTTTTAGCTTGTTAACAGAGACAGTAAAATTATAGTTTTGATTACTTCAATACTTTTTCCTGCCTATTCCACTTTAGAATTTCTTTTGTACTACATCCTTCTTTTCAGTAGCCATTCAGCACACAAATAATTGAATAACATAGAATAAATAGGTAGACACGCTGGAGAAGAGGGATGTCATCCAGGGGGACCTGGACAGGCTGGAGAGGTGGGCTCAAGCCAACTTCATGCAGTTCAACAAGGCCAAGTGCAAGGTCCCACATCTGGGTCGGGGCAATCCCAAGCACAAATACAGGCTCGGGGGGTGGGGTGGGGGG
>NW_009649306.1:1082303-1208551 GCF_000708025.1 Charadrius vociferus
GGCTGAGAGAGCTGGGGCTGTTCAGCCTGGAGAAGAGGAGGCTCCGGGGAGGTCTTATTGTGGCCTTCCAGTACTTAAAGGGGGCCTACAGGAGAGCTGGGGAAGGACTTTTTACTAGGTCACATAGTGATAGGACAAGGGGGAATGGCTTCAAACTGGAAGAAGGCAGGTTTAGATTAAACATTAGGAAGAAATTTTTTACTTTGTGGATTGTAAGGCACTGGAACAGGTTGCCCAGAGAGGTTGTTGAGGCCCCATCGCTGGGAGTGTTCAGGGCCAGGCTGTATGTGGCCTTGGGCAACCTGGTCTAGTGGGAGGTGTCCCTGCCCCTGGCAGGGGGGTTGGAACTTGATGATCTTCAAGGTCCTTTCCAACCTAAACCATTCTATGATTCTGTGAAAGTCAGTTGAAAAAGCAAAGATTGGAATAATATCTCCCCAAGATTTTCCAAAATCCAGACACAGGGCTGTAACTTTCAGAAGCTTGGGTTTGCCTGATCTGGAGCCAGCCAGATCTCAAGCTTCTCCAAGTCAGACTACAGGGAATTACTATTACAGGGAATTAATACTGCTACCATTTTATTGTCTATCTTATCTATCTTTTTTGGTCTCATCCTTTTCTTCTACAAGCAATGTCCATCAGGACAACTCACAAGCAAAAACATTCGATAACTATGGTCATGCTTTCCTCCATGTTGACTTTTTACTTCAGTAGTCCATAGAAAATATCATAAAATTACTTATTTTCCACCTCATTGCAAGATGGATGAGAAAATTAACCTCTTTTACAATCATATTTAATAGGTTTATTAAAAAAAGAGAT
Source organism: Charadrius vociferus (assembly GCF_000708025.1). Taxonomy (NCBI): domain Eukaryota; kingdom Metazoa; phylum Chordata; class Aves; order Charadriiformes; family Charadriidae; genus Charadrius; species Charadrius vociferus. Next base: position 1,083,126 of record NW_009649306.1, read on the forward strand.
TCTTTGGAGTGAATCCCCCAAATAAATTGAAATTAGACTTGAAAAAAAGGATCCTCTGAAGTCCTATGCTTCCTAGTCATTTTGCTGCCTTGGTCACTGCAGATGCTCAGCAGTGCAACCAATACTATCCTGGTTATCTGGTGGAGTCATTTTGTTACCCCATTTGTCACCCCCATTTGTTACTTGCTTTTGTGTAGTCTGATATGGAGAACCTGTTACAGGTGTGAGAGTAGACTGTCTCAGGCAGGACTATCAGTTTGGTAATCTATTGCTCACGGAAGCCTTGGCAACTTGGTGGTTCAGCTCCACCACTGTGAAATTAACTTCTTTATTGGCATTAGCAAAACAAAGATTTGTTCAAAACAGCAGAAAATCTACCCTGGGTTGAAGGGTTATTTCCTGCTTCTCTGTCTTTCCCTTACAGTTTTCTATCCTCAAAACCCTGTAGTCTTGGTCCAAGAAAGTGGTTGGGGAAAAAAATAAACACTATTTCACAAACCGACTAGGCACGTGCAGTAGACAATAGGGCTAATAAAACTGAGATAATAAAAGCCAGAGTAAAAATAGAGGGAAAACCCTGACCATTTTCCAGTCAAGAAAAAAACACCCATTGACTGCTTCACCATGGTGACTGTACCTGTAAATTCCAGTATTTATGGGGTTTAGAAAGCACTAAAAAGGAAATTTTTAGCACATGAAAGATGGAAATTTTCTACATTGAATTCTTCCCAACTGCATATTCTGCTTTTTTTTTTTTTTTTTTCTCAACCTTTAGACAGTTTTTCACCTAGCTCTTACACAGAAAACCTTGCACTTAAGTTTTCATAAGAAGAGTTTGGTGAATTGCTTCTTTCCTGTTAATAAAAATATCTGAATTTGGAAGGACAGTTACATTGGCGTTTAAGTCCTTATAATCAAATATAAATAAATTAACGACCATGCATAAATGTCTAAGGAAAATAACATTAATTTTGTATAAAAGCACAGGGGTTTTTTTTAATTTTCCAGCCTGTTTTGATTATGAGCATGATTAAATAAAGTATTTAATATTTGAAAGGAGGACCACGGGTGGATACAAAGTGATATTTATTAATACTAGAAAAAGTGTACAGATAACAAACATTTATTTTGCAATGAGGCTAACATAATCTTCATGGTTAATCTCGAATGCAAAGTTACAAACCAACATAATAGTCTATCTGGTTTATATATGTTCTACAGAGATGACATGCTTCCAGTTTAGAAAAAAATGCAGAACAACGTGTTGTTACTGAAGTTAATCAACATGCTATTCCCAGAGCACCACTCAATCACAGACTTAGAGACAGTAATGGATTGGCAAAAATGCACCGTTCCAAGTGGATAAGTGATGCTCAAACTGACATTTGAAAAACACAAATTTATTAAACACTTCATCATATAGTGCATTTTTAAGTGTACTTGCTTTGGAAGGAATTAGGCATACATCACTTCTGCCCGTTTCTACTTTCTGATATAAACAATAAAATAGGGCACTGTGCCCCAGACAACTAATCTAACCCAAACCAGGTCAGTGATCATCATGGAGACCTTTAAGAACTCATAAATGCTTTAAAAATAAAATTAGTTGTCCTAGCAGTACTGGCACAATTCCTGTCCTGCTTAAAACCTCCTTCGTCAGCCTCTCCCTCATATGGGGCTTCTAATGTACACTCTCTTCTCCATCCAACCGTTCAATTTCATTAAACTCATCTCGCATGTATTTAATACTTTTGATGATTCTTTTGACAAGCTGGGTTAAAATTGGCCAATGGCTTTAAAAGCCACTAGGAGAGACAGACAGAAAGATACACGTGACATCTAGCTTTTTTCTTTTTACCTAAAAACAAGTAATACAATTTGATACCTTCTGAATTTTAGGCATTCTGTGTGTAGTACACAATAAAACTCTGGTGCTGCCAGTCATGGCATACCTTCAAAACTAACCAATTCCCTATGGTTGGAGATTAAAAGAAGACAGTATTCTGAAAACAATGTTTTCCTACCCATCAATTCCAATGGAGCTGAGATTTTATAAGTAGGAACTGGCCTCAGAGAAGTTGAAGATGCATAGAAATTTCTCCTGTTTCAAGATAAATGTGATGCAGAAAAATGAGTCCCTATAGTGGAAAGCACTGGAGATCTGGATTGTAGCAACAGCAGAAGGAAAGAACAATCTTTCAGCAATGGCCATCTAATCTATTTTCTTGATAGGTACAAAGTTATAACAGAGACTGCCACATGAATTCTGATCTACTGCTTCCACCTAGCAGAAGAGGAAGATGACATTAGCTACCACAAAAGATGAAGAATGTCTGAGCAAGGAAAATGAAAAAAGAGAGTCACTGAGGAAAAGAAAAAAACATGGAATGAATAAAGGCTTCAAAGATGAGCTCAGTTACAAGAAAAAATTTCAACAAAAAAGTAACTACATGTGACAACAAATCCATAACAGGAGTTTTTTACAAGAAAGACATGGACCTGTTAGAGTGAGTCCAGGGGAGAGCCACAAAAATGATCAGAGGGCTGGAGCACCTCTCCTATGAAAAAAGGTTGAGAGTTGGGGTTGTTCTTCCCGGAGAAGAGAAGGTTCCAGGAAGACCTTATTGTGGCCTTAAAGGGGGCTTATGAGAAAGATGGGGACAGAATTTTTAGCAGGGCCTTTTGTGACAGGACAAGGGGAAATGGTTTTAAACTAAAAGAGGGTAGATTTGGCCTAGACATAAGGAAGAAATTTTTTAAAATAGGGGTGATGAGACACTGGAGCAGGTTGTTCAGAGACACTGTGGATGCCCCATCGTTGGAAGTGTTCAAGGTCAGATTGGACGGGGCTTTGAGCAACCTGATCTAGTGACAGAACCCACCACGGCAGGGGTGTTGGACTAGATGATCTTTAGAGGTGCCTTCCAACACAAACTGTTCTGTGATTCTATGATTCTGTAATTTTTATTCCATCTAACTCTAGTTTAACAATGAAACCTTCTTGTTCAATATAAATCAAATATATTATCCAAGGTTTATATGATTAAACCATGCTACCTGTAATCAATGAAGATCAATATGAACAACAACCTGTTCAGAAAAATCAGTTTCTAGAAGAAAGGGAGAAAACCACAAGCATTGTTCGTAAAAATGAAAGTATTTATTGGGAAGAACAGAGTTTCTGCACCCAAGCCTCACGTGTGATTACTAAAGAAAGAGATCCTTTCCTCAGGTATTGCAACTACATAGAAATGAGGCGAGAGCATTGAAGGACAGCCAATGCCCATTTAGTGAAGGAACAGAGATGCTGGCTCCTAGTGAAAAGGTCAAAATTCGGAAGAAAATAAACATTAAGTATGGAAAAGACCAGGGTTTTAGAAACGAATGTATTACTATTTCTGGAAGAAGATTAGTTACTAGGAGCAGGAAGTGCAATAATGAGAATATTTTTGGTCTTTGCGGTTGGGAAAAAAGCAATGGTCTATGACATATATCTGAACGATTTGAAATAGATGAGAAAGCAGAATGCAGAGCCTTTCCTCCAATTTAAAGACAGGAGAACAAGACCCTAATTATCACGCAGACATTTCTGAGGCCAGAATTTTCATTTTAAGTAAAAGTAGCCACTGGAGTGTATATCTCCTTAAGTATATATTAACTCATTTCTCTGTCAGTTCCTTATTTGGACTACAGGTTAAGCTACCAATGAGACAAGCTGAATTTGCAAAGCTTGTCATACCTTTATAGGTGTGTTATATTGTTAGTTATCTACTGGCTGAATTAGCACTTACAAAGTAATGGTTTGCATAAAAGCTATGTATGGAAACCAAGGAGTTGGGTTACAACTTTTTATTTTGGCTGCAGATTAAAATGAGCTACACAGGCAAAGCCTGGCGACATGAGTCACGGGTGGCCTCTTTGCCACTGGATGGACTCCAGGGTACGTTCACCATTTGTGACACATAACAGCTCACGGGGAGCCCAAACATGTTAAATGCCCACTGCTTCATTTATTCTTGGAGCAGAGAACATGGTTTTCCATTAATGAACCAACAGGGTCCAGTTTTGGGACAAAGAGTCAGGAGATCTCTCCTGCTCTTCACCTGGAACTACTGCCTTTGGGAGCACAAATTTTCTGAAATTCTGTCACACATGTTTGATGCAACAAAAAGCAAAAGGCTCCTGAACCTTCATTACCTTATTGCTCCCTTTCTGAATCAACTGGTATGATACCACATCAGGAAAGAAAAGCCAGGACTGAGAGAGGTGTTGACTCATTTTTTCATGAGCTTTTTCCCGCCAGTTAAGGAGGGCTGTGCTGCTGCACAGAAACCCCACAGAGTGGAAAGCCACTTCATCCTAAGTAAAGACTGACAAGGGAGTGACAAAGCTGGTGGCCATTCTGCTGCCATGGAAACAGCTAAACGTCATAAGGAAAGTAAGACATGTCATTGGCACGCACTTTGCAAACAGTGACCATTTGCATTTGCACCCATTTTATTAGCATGTCAGCCACTGGCCATTTAAAATGCAATTTTGACAATGTGAAAAATTATGCTATTATCAGAGCATTGGTTTTATCTCACTTTGAAACTAAAATTGAAAAAGGGAGCAACAACAGTTGGAAATGCTTCCTGTTCTAAGTAAAGGTCATATCTTAGTCATATCTTCAAAAAAAAGTTGATGGATTTCGGTTCATTAATTATTTTATATTTGCCTCCTGGTTTAAACTTTAAGTAATAAACATCATGTTATTTTTTTAAATATAAGTTAGCATTGATGTTTTTTTCTTTCTTACTTAATTAGTTTTGCATCCTTTATATTTCTACAGTTGACAGGATTGGTAGTACTTGCACTAAGCTTGCAATCTACTTTTTATTTTAGTTACTTTCATCATATATTATTTTTACTAAATCTCTGAGAGGATTGCAAAAGATATATTATAAAAAATAATAAATACTTGCTTTGTCTGGAAAATTAAGTTTTAAGATCAGTTGGAAACAAGAAACAAGGATTTGGAACAGCGAAATAATTTTGGCAAAAGTAGATCACCATCTTTTCTTTGTCCATCAGTGATAAAACTGTAATCACTAGCAGAATATATCAGTTAGAGAATTTTTCTAGTTATGGAAATTAAAATAAACTGAAGGTTTTTTACAAAAACACATTTTAAAACTAGGCAGAAATCTCGGGACACTCCTAAATCATCAGGGAAAGGGAGTAATCCTCAAGAATGATGGCAGACTTGCACTGAAATTTTTCTTTGTAAAGGTTAATGTATGCAAAAGAAAACAGAGAAAATATATCCTATAAAATATTCTGGAAAGTAAATTATAATGAGAGATCCTGGTCCTTAACATAAGCTGTGAAGTAAAGGAAATTCCTTCAAAAAGGAAACTCAGGACACTTCTGATCCTTGAAGCAGGCACATATGATCCTGAGGCGACCAATTTGCTTCTTGAGTAGCTGGATTGAAGAGCCTGGAAAGTTCTCACAGCTCTACTAGATGTGGTCACCACGGGCTCCCAGAGAACCAGAGACCCAGAGACATCCCTTTGCTGTGACCTGCGCTGGTCGAAGTCCTGCCTGTTCGCCCATGTGTGGGGCAGGAGCACAGCTCTGGAGGTCCTGAAGGGGAAATCGCACAGGATGCCCATGAGCCTGGCAGGGGGAAGGTTTGGTCAGGCACAACAGCCTGCAGGTAGTTCTGACATGAGGAGTAACACTGCCCTGAAGTGGGTAGAACAAACCTCACAGTGACCTTATGTTTAGATGCCTTCACGTTTGGCATCTGCTACCTCATGGCCCTAATTACTGAATCAGAAGCTAATGGGAAAATGAATACCCGTCTCTACCTACAAACTACTTTTTCTGCTCTTAGTGGTAAGCAACACATTAGAGCTAACTAGATAAATGACAGGAGCATTCCTTCTGCCAAATCCAGCTATCTGCTATATTATTTCCACCTAGTATGAATTTATCACACTGCTTTTTTTTTTTTAAATCAAGGGCTCTTTAATATTTTAGATCTCTCCTCTGACATTTATTTGCCAGGAACTTCCAAAATTACATTGTGCTAACCTGTCTTTCATATTATAAATTATGAGAAGTAAGGAGAAGCATTTAATATCCATAACAATCCACACTGGTTCCATTAAACAGGTAGCAAGGAAACACGTTTATCTTCTCTTACCATACGCTACTTCTGTACAGCACAGATTCACAAAGTCACTGAGTCACCCTCTGCCCAACACAGAGAAATAATTCCCAAATTTCACTTCCAATGAAATATAAATGCCAAGGCCTGTCTTCTATATGATAGAAGTACCACAGGATACTCACGGCAGGTAGCAACTCATGGCCATACCTGGCTTCAGTACCCACATCCAAGGCAATCACTGCACTGGGAAGTGTTTAACTGGTTGGACTGACAGAGGCATTTTGAACATCGCCAGGTTCCTACTGAATATCCATCATAGCATCGGTGCTTGCTAGCAGCATGTTTTACACAACCCTGAATTAAGATCCTTTATAACGAGCTTCCTACACGGAAAGAGCGGTAGTCTACGCTTGCTGCAAATTGCTTATACACCAAAAAGACAAGGCAGCCCGCCTGAGGGGCTGGGGCTCCCCTTCAGCACACTGAGCAGTTGCTTTCTGCTCAAAGTTAGTCCTCCAAGTTTACTCTAGAGTCAGTGAGAGAGACTTATCATACCTGATGTGGGCACCAACGAGGCTGGGCTGACCTGGTGCTGAGAATGGCCACAGATTATTTCTCCTAAATCTAAACCAACAAACAATGAGTATCTCAAATAGTGCAGTTCACTTTGAGGGTGTGCGTCGGAGGAGAATTCAGTCCAAGCATTACATCAGTTTGAAAAAAAGCCCAAATCATACTCATGGCTACAAACAAAGTAACTGATATTAACTCTTCTAAAAGAAAATATTGTTGCTAAACCCAGATGTACAGTAACATGTTCTCCAAAGAATGCTTAACCACACTTCTGTAGCTAGCAGGTCAATAAAATGCTTCAGAAGTTTTGGGATTGTTATTAGGTCTTCATGAATAAATTAGTCCATAGCCATTGTAAACAGACTTTATTCCTTGCTTCCTTTAAAATGCTAATGGTGAGTTTTAACAATCACATAGTTCTAATGGTTTGTGCCACTTGGTTAGACAAGTACTTTATGCCTACAGACTCTATTAGTGTTATTCTCTAGCCTGATATTAAAGATATTCTTAAATATAGAAGGAAAATTCTTGAGAACTGAAAAACTTCCCCCCCTGAGAAATCTGCATCAATTCAGTACATGTTAGATTGGTGTTACATACAAAAAGTTCAGAGCATCTTCGCTGCTCTAAGGAGATTATAGTCCTACAAGGGTATGAAAAAATTATTGGAGTTTCACAGACAGCTATTTTGTTCCCTTCTGTCGCTGGATTATATTCTGTCTGAGAGAATGAAGGAAGGTCTCCTGACCTTCTAAAGTTGACTGTGATTACTGTGTTAAATTCCACTCTTATTATACTTATTTAACTGCATGGACCTTTTCTTTCTTGTTTCTGTTTATTTTCTCTTAAAATTCATCTTTAGATACAAAATTTACTTTCAAAGTGCCGTAACATTTTACTTCATTGTGTCAGTACATATCTACACTTGAATGTAACAAATAGAGTTTTAAATTAAAATTATTTTTGTCCCTAGTAGATAAAAAATATACAATATCTCCACAGTTACTTCCTTTCATTGTATTTGGAGTACTCCTCCAGCTCATAGGGTACCGCAAGAGTGGCATCATTGATTTTCATGATTACTGTGCCTCAATACAGTATATATCAACTTAGAAATAAAAAGCCAGCTTTCTAACCATCTGCGCCTCAGAGACTCAGCACAAACTAGAAGGCTTGGAGGATTTTATATTCCTTTTTTTCCATTACGACCAGGAATAAACATTCTGTGGACCAAATCTTACCCTTACTTTTATTTCAGTAATTCCAGTGTCTTTATCATCTGCTTTTGGAGACAGCTGTAACGCTGTCACACCTTGTACGGTGAGATTCATCAGCACATCATCTCTTTCAGCAGAGGGTGCATATCATACCAGATAATATGTCTTTGGTGTGACATTAACTGTGGCTTTGCTTGAATAAGAACAGTCATGCTTTCAAACATGATCAAAAGGTTATTTCATCTGATCAAGGTTTAACCTAGGAGTCCCAGGGTCTTCTAACATGGTGAATTTCTGAGGACGATAAACCAGGTAATTATAAATGGTTAGTTTGTTTCCATATAACTGCCATTATCTAGGGCAAGGCAATTTTTAAAATGCTTTAATAAAATGTTTTAATTAACAGATGCTTTCTTCCTTGTAAGATGTTCTGAGGTTGAAATCCTGGCCTCACTAAATCCAGTCTGTTTCAGCCTATTAAAAATGAAAGGGTGTGAGGAAACCAGGCTGCAGTTTTTCAAGTAGCTACAAGAGTTTCAGGGGATGTTCTTTAATGACACTACACAAATGTTTTCCCTTTGATATAGCCCAGCTGTGCTTTTGAACCTTGTACACAAGAGGTCTGTAGCACCAACAATCCTCACGCTGCTTTAGCATCCAGCTGGTTGTCCAGTGGGACTTGGAATGAAAATGTTTTGCTCCTACATTATAAAAAAACCCAAATGATGGATGGGTTTAGACACGAAGTTCTGTAAAATCTTGACTACTTTACTGTTTCTGTAATGCCAGCAGGAGCATTCATTCCCCTGCTGTTACCATGCTGAAGCCTTCATGGTCTGGACCATGTTTTCCCTCGGTGTGGCCAGCAAGATCCCCACCAGCACAGCCCAGGACTGTGCACTACCTTAGCCCTGTGCTACAGAAGTGTGACATTTACTTCCATATGCCACAGAGACCAAGTTCCACAAACCACCAGTGCTACAAAGCTGGCCAAATATCAAAAAATGAAAAATAAAATCCAGAGAGTGGGCACAAGGGTTTTAAGATAGGGTATTTTCAATGCTTTTAAACTTTAACACAAATAATGCCAGCTATCATCTTCTGTTACATTAAAACCAGAATTCCTCTCAACCACAGCTTCTCGTCATCAAATAGGTAAGACATCGGTCCAGTAGGATGATATGTATTAATGTCAGTGCAGTTATCATTACACGAGTGCTTCCAAAGCTATCTAACCCATTTTCATCCATTTGGTTTATTCCTGAAATTTCACTGGGACTCAAAAATCAAGACCAGACTGAAGAGTAACTTGCCCTTAAAATGTATAAAATTTTCTAGTTTATATCTTTTACAAAAAAATTTCAATTTGAAAAAATGCCTGAATAAACATTTTTCACTGAACCTTAACACAGCATTTATTCAATCCAAACACCGAAAACCAAAGTAGCAGAACATGAAGGATGACATATATCTTGTAATATCCATACATACTTAAAATGAACACAAAAAAATACTTTTCATCTCAAAGATCCCTAATTCTGATCTAAGCTTTAAAAAAAGGGTTTTTTCAATAGCATTTTTAATCTTGATTCTGGTATCAAAATGTTATTTTAAATGTTATTGTTAAACAGCCACTATTTTTAGAACATATTTATTAATGGACAAACTTTTGATAAAGTCTTTTTGATCTGAGACAGTTTCACATAACTACTGAAAATACATAATACTGTCTATGTATGTATATGTGTGTGTTTATATTTATATGTAAACATAGATATAAACATAAATATGCAGATGTACAGCTATAAAAGTTGATTTAAATTTTTGAAGCTATTTTATGCTATGCTCATGTCTAATTGCACTTTTCAGATTACTGAGGAAATAATGGTTCTCTTGAATAACAATGGTTGAAATTTACTTAAGTGCAACATTTTCAATGTGGGAAGCTCCCCAGGCTGGGCATGGAAGAAACAGAAAAGACAGAGGGAAGGATGCTTGGTTTTGACTTGGTTTCATCTGTGCAACTCTCCCTCCTGTGCATATGCATTGCCATGGAGATTTTAAAGGGGATGAACTGGGTTATTACCTCCAGGATTTCTGCTTCACGCAGGGAACACATTCAGCAGAGAGATGGAGTGAAAAGATCAGTACAGCTTTATTCGTTATGATTAACGTGCGCTGACGCCAAAAGCACCCCAACACTATTGTTGCAGCTACGAGATCCTGCGGGAGTTCAGCTTCCAGTTAAATCTCAGCCCCGAATTTCTTTGCCATCTTGAACAAGTCTTACTGGGTATCACATTTGTTAAGGGGGCAGCAACAATATTCCTCAATTTCACAATGACAGATTAAGGTAGAATTAAATAGCATCTTGCTACAAGTGATCATTTGCTTACAAGTTGTAAAAGAAAATAAAGTCTTAATTCAATGCTGGGTGAAAATCAGAAGTTGTATGGACTGTGTGGCAACACTTCTCTCCACTTTGAGCTTGGGTTACATATAAACGTATAAAGCCTGTGCCTCTCCTCGCAGACTCTTTAATTTGCCAACTATCACAACTACCTATCTCCATAGTTAGGAAGAAAGGTGAAGAAATCACAAATACATTTATCATGCATTCAATGTCCACTCACTTCTGACCTTTCTCAGATCCGAAATCCCTCAGTTCAGAACCAGGCTGAAATTAGATTTATTTTCTAAATTTTCATGTGTTCTTCTCCCCTACCCCCAACTGGCTCTGAAATGTGTCTCTGTGGTGCGTTGACCTTGGCTGATGGCCAGGTGCCCACCCAACTGCTCTCTCACTCCCCATCCTCAGCAGCACAGGGGGAGAAAATAAGATGGATTGAGATAAGGACAGGGAGATCACTTACCAAGGGCTGCAGTTCCTGCCAGAAAATCTGCTCCTGTATGGGCTCTTTTCCACAGGCTGTAGGGGACACATCTGCCTGCTGTAGTGCACGATCCTCCACAGGCTGCAGGGTAGATATCTGTTCTGGTGTGGTCCTCCATGGGATGCAGGTGAATCTCTGCTCCACTGCCTGGAGAACCGCCTCCATCCTTCTTCACTGACCTTGTGGTCTGCAGGGCTGTTTCTCTTGCATCTTCTCACTCTCTCACAGCTGCTGCACTGCATTTTTTACCCTTTCTTGGATATCTTTTGCAGATGCACCACCAGCTGATGGGTGCAGCTTTGGGCAGCAGTGAGTCCATGTTGGAGCTGCCTGGAACTGGCTCTATCCGACATGGAGGCAGCTCCTGATCTGACAGAGGCCATCCCTGCAGCCTCCCCCCATACCAAAACCTTGCCACATTAACCTAGTATAGTCTGATGATATTTCTTGCATCTTTTAAACTCTATTTGAATACTGGTTCACACTAGACCATTGGTATGAACACATAAAAATTTTGGGGCACCTCAGACTCCAGAGTGTGCATGAGAAACTATAAGAAAAGAAACTGAGCATTCATAAAAAGGTGTGGAATCCTTGAAAAAAGGTGCTGAAGAATTCTCTTTATACTTTATAGGAAAGAGACAAATATTTCATGAATCTTCTTGCAAAGTATTTGCTCCAATATCTCCAACATTTGCTAAAGGCAATATTTACCATTTTCCTCCGTAACACTGCATCATTCACTTTTAGTACCACTTGAATGACATGACACTTTTCAAAACCTACTGTGAAGGCAGTAAATCAGTCTAGTGCTTAGAACAGATAAAATTCATTATTCAAGCACCAGTGTTATTGACAGTATATCAAAAAGGTCAAATGAGCAGATTAAAAACATATTAAACCTATCAGTTGATCCTTATGACAGTGAATATATTTCACACAGGCAACAGAGATTTGTACATTTTCTGTTAACAGATTTGGGCACATCTTTTGCACTTTCTGCTTGAGGAAGTGCAAAATATGTTTGGAGAGAGGCAGATGACAAGCAACGAGATAATAAGAATGTGAAATTTTGCACATTGCCATTTTAAAGGGAAACATTGACTGAGAGGGTTGTAATAGAAAGAAAAAGTGTAATTTTTAATCCTCCTAACTGGACAAAACCTTTCTGACTGAAGAGATGGGTTGAAATTTTGTATACATTAATACCACATATACAAATAGATAATTTCCCTTTTTTAGTCTTTAAATCATCCCATAAAGGGCTTACAGCAGTCAGATTCACTTTGGAGGCTATATGCAGTTATTGCTAATCTAGGAAGCATAATTTTAAACAGAGCCCTTAAATCAGAGTCCATGGGACTAGAAAATCCAGACACAGGAATACAAAATCCAGACGCAGAGAATAATGAAGATTTCTAATCATTATGCTAAGCAGCCCAGTTTGATCTGCAGAAAAAAGAAAAAAAAAAAGAAAAATCAGGAAAAAGATGAACTGAAAATATGTATATGCCATGTTCGGTTTTTCTTCTGGTCTCTGAAAGCAACAAGCTCCCAAGAAAGCAGCTGTGACTCATTTTTCTCACTGACCTCTTCCAGGTAGGAAGTTATTCCTATACTGGAATACATTGGAGGTACCTGTGTTCACAGTCAGCACTCCTTCAAACAGGACTGGTTTGACAGAGTTTTGTCAAGAGAAGGACATGCACAGTCTGTATGGGTCACAGTTACCACAATTTTTGACATTTCCGCACTTCACACTTAGTGTAAATTTTCAAAACAGTAAAACCACTGGATGCCAAAACTGTTTCCCAGCTGATCAAGAATATTTTACAGCTCTTATGCAACTCTTATGTTCCCTTGCAGTCATCTTTGGTCTCAATTTACATTGCAAATTACTGTGTGACAGACACCATCTCTTCAGAAGACCACAGGAAAATTCAGATTAGAAGGATCTGCAAGGGTCAACCACCTGCTTGAATTAGGCTGAGCCATGAGGTCAACCCAGATTCCTCAGGGCTTCATCCAGTCAGGTCTTGAAAAGCCCCATGGGTGGAAACTGTACATCCATGCCTGTGCCATTGTCTGACTGTCCTCAGAGAAAAGTTTTTCCTTGCGTGCAGTCTGAACCTCTCTTGTTTCATTTTGTGCCTGTTGTATCTTATCCTCCCACCATGGACTATGGTGAAGAGCCTGGCTCCCTCTTCTCAGTGACCTCCCCATAGATACTGGGGGTCTGCTCCTAGGTGCCCCCAAAGCTGTTTCCTTCAGGCCAAACAAGACCCCATACCCCAGCCTCTCCTCACAGGGCAAGTGCTCCAGTCCCTGGCTGGATGCCACCCAGGATGCCATCAGCCTTCCTTCCAACAGCACACACTGGGCTCATGTGCCACTCACTGTCCACCACAGCCCCCAGGACCTCTTCAGCTGCGGGCTGCCCCACCAGTCTGTCCCCATCCTATATCACTGCCAGCCATTCTTCCTTCCCAGGGGATGGACTTCATCATTGTCCTTACTGAATTTCATAAGTCTAATGTTGGCCTGTTCCTCCAGCCTGTCCAGGTTCCTCTGGATGGTGCCCTGCCCTCAAACACTTTGACTGGTCCCCTCCATCTGATAAGCGTGTAATGTCACTTACTCTAGGTTATTGATAAAGATGTAAAACAAGACAGGTCCCAGGATAGACCCCTGTGGTGCTTTGCTTCTCACCAGCCTCCAGTTAGATTGTGACCTGTTAACCACCACCCTCTGAGCCCAACCATCCAACCAGTTTCTAGGCCATGGCAGTGCGAGGGAAACACCTGTCTGACAAATAACAAATTAGTACACCTCTGTTGACCATGCTGGGCTTTTGGCTTTCCCAATCTGATGGAAAGATTTTTCCTAACTGAGGTTTCTTGCCTGATTAACTTCACCTTGCAGATGTCACAGAAAGAGAATAAACAAATTAAACAGTCTTGTTTTTTCCACATGAGACTATTTACATTGTGCCAGGCCATATTAGCGTTCATGGCTCTACAACAATAAAATACACATTCAGACAAAAAAGAGAGAAAAGTGGCCAATGATCCATGGGAGACCAGTGTCAGGAATCAACAAACCATAAAAGACCACTGAGAAACAGAATAGAAAGAAATACTAGTTTGAACCCTATGGAACAGTTGGGCTATTTCTACTGCTGGTCTTTTAGACTTTAAATTACACAGCATATTAAAGGAAAAAGAAAATAGCTATGGTTGCATCTGCAGCTGTCTATGAAGTATGAGAGCCGAATCAACAACAGTGCTACAGGAATAGCAGTTACGCTTGGCCAAAAGGAAGTCATCACAAGAAACATCAGATCACTAGTTAAAGAGGTCAATGGCTGTTTCAGTCAATTACTGTTGAAACACATGGATGCCTCCTGATTTCACAGCAGAGCAGTAGCTAGCTTTCTGCTCATAGTAAGTTTTGAAAGCGCTATATAGTGACGATATGCATGGTCCTGTGACAGTGTGACACGTTTTTATACATTCTGTACATTTGTGTAAACTTTGCAAAGGTAACTTGGGTAATCTAAGTTTCTGTATGACAGTGGTTATTAAGTATCACCAAATATTCCAGTCATTCAAAATAACACCTACCACAGTTAGAGAGCATATTGCTGTCAATGTCCAGACCTTTCCTTCATAAAAGCATTTAGCTCCATGATCTTACCAGTCCCCAAGCTTCAGAAGAGAGTGCACCCCCTCCTCGCTTTAAAGGTCCCTGTCAGCCTTACCTGGGAGGAAGAATCCTGCCCAAATCAATACCTGGGTACTGGACTAAAGCAGAGAAATGAGCATCCGCACCCACACATAGTTTCAGTTCCTGTTAAAATAAGCGTGCTCAATTTGGAGCTTTATAAATAAGCAGCTCTGACTGTACATGTCAACATTTCACGTCAAGCAGAGGTCTCATTCCAAATTCCCTGTCACAAGGCCTTTTTTGTCTCAGCTGCAAGACTGGTATCATGGTGTTATAGACTTGATGACTTCCTTGGAAGAGAGTAGCATATCTTGTCACTTAGCGTTACTCTTGCCATGTAACCTGTATGTCCAAACCTCTCAAATGACCTCCTCTGTTGCTATCATAACGATAACAAAACTCTGCAGTTCCTGATTTGTACTGATTTATTTCAGTACAACTCAAGTTCTTACTTTTTTTTATATAGAACTTGCATTTAATCTGAACAACTGCCCCTTTATTTGCAAAATTAAACAAGTAGTAGTCCATCCACCCAACACAACTCTTGATGCAGGATAGTCCTCTGGAATATTTCCCTGAACAATGCATTTTGCACCATATGCAGCGCTTTTAAGATTTAGGTCTTTTGAGATTTTTTCTTTTAGTGGTAAACAGCCTGCTGCTCTTATTTACACCCACATATAATAGTGAAAGCAATGGGTTTGGGTCTTGGAGTTACTCCACAGCTTTCCTTGGCACTCAAAGAGGTTTCCTCCCACAGAACATAGTCTCCAGCTCAAGACATCCCAAGGGTCATATTAATGAGCACAGTATCTTTGGCCCCATTCCTGTTCCTTGGAAATGCTTCTTCCCTGGAGCCACAATACCAATTAACTGCTCTTTGCCCAGGCACCCCAGGTTGCTAAGACCCAGGAGAAAATCTCTATGAGGTTTAGAAGACAATCTCTCTGAAGCAGGCATTTCATATCTCCAATTGTACATCTGTGCTGCCATCACAAGTGTCTGAGACTCGATGAAAGCTAAAAACATGCTGTAGCCTAAATTAAAATAATCATCAAACTCTATTACAGATAATGCAGTGCAAAAGCAGTCAAACCACAGATGGCATTTGCATTTTTACCTTCAGAAAAACCCATCCAATTTTACTTGAAATAAAGCTAACACAAAGTTTAAGAACAAGCTTAGCTGAACGTGTAATAATGAAGATGGTGTGTTCTTGCGAATTAGTCCCCGCTTCCTTCCTGTTTTCTAAAAATATTCTTTTGGACAATCAAGCATACTGCGTTTCCAGATCTGGTAAGTGATGAAAACATCTATATCCCTTGATAGTATTCTCCTATACTTGCAGACCAGCAGAAACCTGCCTGGTTTTCCTCTGTATTTGTATGTTTTGCCCAAAGCAATTGTCACAGGATTACTAAGGGTTAAGAATATCACCATCCACAGCTAATCTGCTGCCCACTGTTACTCTGAGGGTTTTTTTGACATTATATTTTTCAAGTTTTCTGCCTTTTATGGAACTTTCCATCCTCCCTCCCTACCACCCCCATTTGCATTTCTTCAATTTGAATGTGATTTTAGAGTGTTTTGTCTCCAATTCTAATCTGTCTAGGTAGCACTGAGTTATTCTTTTGATCTGAATGGCTTTTGCATACTATTACTCCAGGGGATGTGTTGTGAACATACTCTTATTTTGTTAGTAGGATATTTCCAAAAGATCTGTATGTTCCAGCTCTGAGCTAAGTTTTTTTGATATATATATATATGCATGTATATTTAAAAAAAAAAAAAAAAAAAAAAAAAGAAAGAAAAGAAAGGAAAAAAAAAAATGAAGGGAAGCTTGGCTATCTTTTTCCTGCACCTTCTTTAAGTTAGCAGACTCCAAGGACTAGGACTATCATTCTGGCACCTTCCATAAGTCTGAATGAATGTAAAGCTCTCCCATAACTCATCTCATGCATCACTTCAGATGGAAAAGTGATTTTAAAGCAACCAAATGTGTTTGGAGCCTGTTGAACTCACTTATAAACTAAAAGTATCACTTTATCTGTGTCACCTCAGCTTGCAGTCACGTAAGCTGGCGCTTAGGCTTTGTGTCAGTGTGAATTTCTTTTGTAAGAATTTCTGCTGCATCTTTCTACCTTCTCCTTAGAAACTAGTTAAAGTCAATGCTGTGTTTCCCATTTTGCGACTGGATTGATACTGTTAGTTGACAACAGAAAACGTGTTTTCCCCATGTCCTGCACAGGGGCTTCTAGCAGGGTCCCACGTCCTGCAGAGGGGCTCGTAGCAAGTCAGGCACGCTGCAGGCAACCACATTGCCAAGCCAGGCTCCGAACCCATGGCAAACCCATCTGCTCTGGGCCCAGCAGAGCTTCACACAGGATCAGCCCGTAGCACCTTCAGGAGCTCCAGATCTCAACCAATGGCCTCCTGAACAGACTGATCACAGCGTATCAGGGTATCTTTTTGGGCTGTCACTATTTTTGCTTTCTACAGTTACCTGAACAGAGGTTGTAACGAGGTGGGCGTTGGTCTCTTCTGCCGAGTAACAACCAATAGGACAAGAGGAAATGACGTCAAGTTGTACCAGAGGAGGTTTAGGTTAGACATTAGGAAAAACTTCGACACTGAAAGGGTTATCAAAGACTGGAACAAGCTGCCTGGGGGAGTGATTGAATCGCCATCCTTGGATGTACTTAAAAGCCATCTCAATATGGTGCTCAGGGACATGGTTTAGAAGTGGGCCCAGTAGAGTTATATAACGGTTGGACTTGATGATCTTAAAGGTCTTTTCCAGCCATAACAATTCTATGATTCTATTCAAACAGGTTTCAGGAAGATGATGAAAGATGAGGTTTATTCCCTGTTGGACAAGCATCTCCTTTACTGTTAGTTATTAGCTCTGTCAACGTAAATTAAATGTTCTCATTCTGTTAGGCATAGTGTGTTACTTAAAATTCATTATGAATATTTTATAAAGTGTTGTTTATTTGTGGAAAGTTGATTGTTTATTCCTCACCCACACATACAACTTCAGGAAGTTACATAACCAAGATATACATATATATATATATATATAAAAAAATACATTGTTCTGTGTGGGTATGTTTCTAGCTGTTCAGTCCAGTTTTCTCAGGCCACAGGGAGAGACAAATTTAAGTAACAGCAAAGTCCTCTGAGTGACAAGGAGGTCACATAGAAGTGGTTCTTGCCAATGAAATGTTTCAAAATCATTGACCCACATGCTGCATAAAGCCGGCATTTCTGGCAAAGCTCAGAGATGGCTGTTCCTAATAAGTGATAAGCCTCCCGACCAGAGGTGCAGGAGAAAGGCTCAGCAAAAAAGGCTTTTTTTCTGAAAAGCTAAAAACTATGTGCTGACTTAAATAGCCCTTGAGGGGTCCTGATATCCCAAAACTGGAAGAGAGCTGCAAAGATAAATCCCGAGTTTAAGTTTCCCTTATCACAAAGCAGTTTCAACTGAAGCACTTTTCTTTTTTAACCCAGCACTTTGAAGAATAAAGTGGAAGTGATAATGTTAGATGAACTGCCTTCCAAACATTAAATATATTGGTCTGTAAATTCTCAAGAGGCAAACACCTGCAAAAAATGTGCTTTCTCTGTTTCTCAGGGTTTCCTTCTAAAGCTCCACACCCACCCACATAGAGCAGAATTAATTCACTAGGCACTCCATTGCTTTCACCTTTGTTATTACTGAATAGAGCATTCCATTTTAGCCCCAGGTCTGTCACTTCTGCAGAGCTATTTCTGCTTGCTTCTGGCCAGAAGAGTGCTGAAAGGGAGGAGATAAGGTAATAAATATTGTTCTTCTCACTTAAAAGAGCATCCACAACAGTAAAGTAAATTTATATTAATATCACTGAGAATTGCTAACTTCCTAGGCCAATTCTAGAGCTGGTGTAAACTGAAGTTGCTTACTTGAAGGCAAGTGAAGCTCTAGTCTAGGTAGGTCCTTTGAAGTAACAGTGAATTTATTCCAGCTGAGAATCTAAGCCGTAATCTGGAAAAATCAATGTTACTGTAAAAATGTTAGCTTATATAGAACCTGCTCAATAAATAAAACGTATTCACCTTAGGATAAACGCATTTGCAAGTGCTTGTTTACAGAAATATCTAGTCTGCATGGAGAAAAGCATCCATTTCTGAATACCGGGTGACCCACAGCGGTTACTGCAGTCTTCTCCCCACACGATGAACTGCCTGGTCAGCCTCCACAAAGCATGGCAGCAGGTGTCCTCCCATCCTATTCCCAGCTCCAAGTTATTCTGCATTGCAGTGGTTTTCTCTAAGGTGCACTGGGGCAACACTGAAGAAGCAACACTAAAAGCAGGGGGATCTCTCTCACCATCTACCACACTGTAGGACCCAGCTTTTAGACATGCTGCCCCGATCAAACACAAAAGCCTGGTGTGCAACTAGCGGATGTCGGTGAGCTTGTCCTCTTTTATTGTCAATGAAGAGTACCCCATTTTAAACTGTGGGAAAGCCCAAAATGCCACCCAACTTTCCCTTCATAAATACGCTGTTCTTCCTACACATACATTTCTTAGACTCCTGCTTATGAAGAGACAGGCTGAGCTCAGGCAGTTGGAGTAGACAATCAGGTGATCCCTCCTAACCCAGACAACTCTGTGACCTGTGATGTTACACACAGCCATCCAAACATCAACCATGTACACTCACTTACGCTAACCCACCTGTTGGCACAGAACCACCACCTTTCCTGCTATCACCAGCTCAACAGGGCAGCACCTGAGAAGCTCCTGCCCACCACCCTCGTGGTAGCTATGAAAGGTACCCATGCCAGTGACAGTGGGCAACTAACCGACCCAGAGCAACTTTCCTGACCAGGGTCTGTGCCTACTGCTTCTCTTCCTTGGGCATGCTGCAAAGAGTGTCTGAAGGAACATTCCCAGTGTTGACCTACTATGACTTTGTGCTTTTTCTGGATGATTGCTGGTCTGGCATCCAGTTAAATATTTCCTCAGTCACCTTGCCATGATTTTTTCTAGTGGTGGTTGGTCTCCATCAGACCTTGTCCATCTACTATTAGCTTGGAAAAAATTGCATTTAAGGTCAATAGTTTCCTTTTGGGTTGTAGCAATTCCTTACAGCTCACTAGTCAGTTTTGTAGCTGTCTGGAAGGATTTGGGTTTTAAGGAAAGGCTGTGTAGATTCCTCCACACAAGCCAGCTTCTCAAATAGCAATCATCTTCTGGAAGAAGCTCAAGATTTGCATTAGTTTTCCGTATTTTAGCACGAATCTGTTCCTTCCCATCTTGAACAAGAGTATACAAAGGCCACATGCAATGTAAAGTTGCACTGAAAGATGTTGCTATCTGCAGATGAATTCACAGTCCGACTAGCTGTGCATGAACCTCTGTTTTCAGGTTAATTGTGGGGGCTGAGGCAAAAGATAGGTTAAGTCTGGTAGAACTAATAGGCCATAAGCTGTGGGAGGAATACACGGCTTATGGCCTATTAAGCACTGTGTGAAGCAACTCCTTAGATAAGGAGGTGCCGCTCACAAGGAGGAGAGATTCCCTTTTCGGTGGGAACGTGATCTTTTAGAGTACGTGATGGTGTAAACAAGTAAAGTAGAAAATTAGTGGCCTTGGTAGAAAAGTATATAAAGAGCACGCTTGCTTAATAAAGCTGATTTCAATCCTGCATATCAGAGTCCGTGTCTTTCAATCTGCCACAGTTAATAACAAAAACCAGTAAGACATTCCATTATTAGACACAACAGGGAAAAAAAATGTGAAAAGATACAGTCAGTCTCTCCACAGATCGGTTATTACACCCTTGACAAGGAGAGAGTCCAGCGTCTAGCCATGCTATTATCCTATCTCAGTGAGAACTGGAAACTGCTGGGAAAGAAATTAAAAGCAATAAAGGAAGGAATTGAGTAACAGTACTTCAGGAACAGGGACAGCCATTTTCCGAAAACAGACTCTTTTTTCTCTGGTGGGATCAAATATAGTGAATCAATACTTTAGCCCAGAAGTGGTTCATGTTTTTCAGACGACCTTGTCTGGAGGAACAGATGCATTTCCCATTAAGAAAAAGGAAGGGTAAGGGTAAGGGTAAGAGTAAGGGTAAGGGTAAGGGCAAGGGTAAGGGTAAGGGTAAGGTAAGGTGGGTGGAGGCAAGGGAAGGGGAAGGGGAAGGGGAAAGGGAAAGGTCAGCTTTCTGTCCTGACACGCTGCAACACTGACAGGGCTGAACTGGAAAATGCTGCCATTTCCCTAGAAATGGTGTGTCTCTCAGTGCAATAAACCCAGGAGGTTCGTGAGCAATAAACAAATGTTTGTTATTAGCTTGTGTCCTTGCTTTTATTGAGTCTCGTGTTTCTTTGCCAGAAGGAATATTATTAGTTTTCTTTCTTTACCTCCCAAATGTCTTCAATCTGTACAAATTGAGGGGTTTATTCCTCAATTACATTTTTGTATATTTCTATAAAAATACATATGTATACACACACCCCAAGTGAGAGATAATATATTTACAGAATATATTAATAATTTATAATGAATAATCAATGTTTATTATTTATATTTAAGGAGGGTTACACCAATGTATCCAGATATATCTAAAAACTTGTTTTGTAGAAAGATGCATGGGATCAGCATTCAGAGTTGCTGCATATTTCAAAGAGTTTCATTGTAATCCAGTGTCCTGTGACCAAATTCCCTGTTGTCCCAGTTCAACCTATTCCTTCACTTCCCTTCACTTCTGCCTATATGAATAAGGAAAACTATAACGACACCCCATTTAAAGCTTTTTCTAGACATCTCCAGTTTAGGAACACTGTACAAGTGCTAAAACTTTAGTATTATGAATGTACAAACCCCTTCCAGGTTTCGTAACCTGGAATTGGTGAAGACTTCCCGGCCAGGGAAAGGCTGAGTTTCTTAGCAACACATTCCTGAGCCTTGTATTGGGTCAGTCCTTTGTAATAACTAGGGTAACCATTTGGCACTTTCTATCAACTTTGATGTTGGAAGAGATTCATAGGGACACATTTCTACATACAGTTCTGTAAAAAGTGAGGAAAAAGTATTTTATGGACTGCTCACTACAAATAGTTAATTCCGTGAGCTTAGTTTATCAAGTATTTTTCCTTTAAACTGTTAATTATTATCTGTTCCTCTCCTTATCCACCTGCTTTTCTGCTGATCCCCCTCATTCCTCTTTGCAAACAAGGTTTTATACAGGAATTTTTAAATTTGAGCCTCCAGATAAATATGTACTCAGAAATTCATTCTCAGCATGTCACTCACATACAGTTTTCATTTTATAAAATACATATATTTGAAAAAAATAGCAGTGAGCTTCTCCAATGGATTTAGCTAATTTTTATTAGCTGTGGGAAGCGGCAGACTAGCTGCCTCTGGCAAAAAAAAAAAAAAAGGAGCAGATGTTGCACAGAGGAAGGGAGATTATTTTTCTTTTCATATTCAGCATCTGCTTTAATCTTCTTTGACCTGTTGAATGATTAAGCTCCAACGAGACTGTTTGCACTTAGATCTTCCTGAAGCCTCCTCTCACTGGGAAGGATTCTGTGTCTATTAGGAAGGATTTGATGATCTGCCTGTTCAATATTAACATCCTGCAGATAATTCTGCTGCTTCTTTGTTTCAAAAATAGCATGTTCCCTTTCTGTCACCTGGTCACTGCTGTGTGTGGAACAAGCTGCCCACTACACTGAGCATTAGGACATTTTCCCTTTGAACAACATTTGCTTGTAAACTTAAGTCAATAAGAAAAGCAATCATAAATATTCAGCATAAAGTATAAAGGCTAGAGTATGTGCCTGTTACCATGAGGCAGTAGAAGTTTTTCATCTTGAAAATTCTAGCCTCTGAATAGTAATGGCAGACAAGTGACCTTCAGTGACCCTTCTAGTTGCATGCATCAGTTTTATTTATACTGTGCTTTAAATGCAGATGCTGGAGATGTAATTGTCAGTGGATGCAGATTTTCACTGACTGAAATAGAGATGGACAGAAGATCTAACTAAAGTTTTGGCCCAGAAAGCGCATTAATGACATGTTAAGTATAATTAAGCAAATAATTTGTTCAATGCATTTTATTTCTTTTTTCTTTATATGGAATATTCATTTCTAATATATATATAAAACAGAATATAAAACTACTGCTCCTCGCATCTACTTATCTGAAGCTACAAACAGACGAGCAATATCTAGTCTTACTTCAACATTTTCACAGAAACATCCTTCAAGTCACGTACTTGATCCACTAAAAAGTATGGACTCATTGGTGTCATTGAAATGACACTAGGCTATTGGTCTAAGAGGAAGAGCTGAAGGGATACTGTCCCCTCTAACGTTAAGTATCACCCATTTCCATGGAGCTGTACCACCTTTACCGTACGGATGCAAAGACCGAGGTAACAGTTAGTATCTGTGTAAGCATGAATCTTCATGGAAGACTACTACCAAGAAAAGTTTATGTTCAAATCTGAAGAATTATCAGGGAGTGTAGTGATAGGACAAGGGTTAACATTTTTAAACTGAAAGAGAGTAGATTTAGATTAGATATTAGGAAGAAATTCTTTACTGTGAGAGTGGTGAGGCACTGGAACA
Organism: Charadrius vociferus; assembly: GCF_000708025.1. Lineage (NCBI taxonomy): Eukaryota > Metazoa > Chordata > Aves > Charadriiformes > Charadriidae > Charadrius > Charadrius vociferus. Next base: position 1,106,329 of record NW_009649306.1, read on the forward strand.
GGTTGCCCAGAGAAGTTGTAGATGCTTCATCCCTGGAAGTGTTGAAGGCCAGGCTGGATGGGGCTTTGAGCAACACGGCCTAGTGGAAGGTGTCCCTGCCTATGGCAGGAGGGTTGGAACTAGGTGATCTTTAAGGTCCCTTCCAATCTAAACCATTCTATGATTCTCAGAAAGAATGGAAAGTCTACTCCTCTTTCTGTCCTGTAAAAGAGTTATCCGAACATAATGTAACTTGGAAAAAAAAAAAAAAAAAAAAAACAGAAAAGAAAAGGAAAACTAAAGAAATGGACGTCATGATAAAGAACCTTGTATCTTGTTAGAAAACATACTTTCTATCATGAAAAAAATATTGTTATGCTCTAAAAGACCTCATCGGTTATTTCTGTGGTGAGTAACTCCTGAACTAATAGGACCCATCTTAATAGGACCCATCTTGACTGGGATAGTCTGGGCAGGTTGAACAAAGATGACTGGATAGGAGGAAGATCCAAAACTGCCACCGTGGCCAGCCACTCTCTGTGACCCTGCTGCTTGCTGCTTCTCCTGCTGAGACACCCACCTTGCATACCGCTCCCTCTGCACCAGGGACCAGGCATTAACTGTGTGCAGGGAAAATATAACCCTTGGGATCATATCTGCACTACTGCCTTATTTTAGATATTTTTTTGCTGATCATCTCTAATTTACTGATAAACGTCAGAAAATGTATATTTTAAAACACATTTCTGTAATTCTGCACCTGCAAGGCTGACAAGGTACTAGACAGAGGAGACGGTACAGTGCAGACAGTGGCTGGCAGCTCGCATTCACAGCTATTCATCACTACCCTGAATAGCTTTGTACATCAGAATAGGACTCAAGGCAATCACACTTATCTGATGCAGTTATTGTTTGTATGAATCCTCATTTTAATTGCCAGCTTAGTGGCCTGGCACAATCCACTTCCCCCACACTTTTCTTCATTTTCCCATGTTTATAGACAGGACTGTGATACAGGCCTCTCTGTGAAGTGTTTAGGAACTGAACTGATGAAAAGTGTTGGTTGAAACAGGAGCCCTCACACAATTACTGTGTGATAATGGTGATGATAATAACAACAATAATAATAACAATAACAATTTCATCTGGTCATTGCAAGGACTGTTTTTCCTTCTACAGCTTGAACACAACGGACATCCCAAAAGTAGAGGCTTTCCATACAGACTGTGGTGCATTTAAAAGATTGCATTGCTACCATAAGGTTTAAATACAGAAAAGCTATAATTAACAGCAAGACGTTAGTGCTGCCGGTGTCTGAAATTAAATTAGATTTTGCATTCAAATTCAGTCACACATGTATGCATCTACATGGTTTCTTTTCATATTTGCCTTCTTTTCAGAAGGACAACTATAACCTTTCCCTTAAAACATCACAATATTATTTCCTTAAGTTTTAATGATTCAATAATTATGCCTCTTTAAAACAACAGATAGAAGTACCTTGAGTATCGTACAACATCAAAATATTATATAAGTTTTAAGGATTCAATAATTACGTCTCCCTAAAATAACAGGTAGAGGAATCTTTGCATTAGCTACCAAGAGAGGCTGGGCATCTAGCTTTCATTAGACACCCGAGTTTCAAATGACAAAAAAGTGTGTTCAAACAGGTTAGCTTACTGTGCACTTGAACGCCAAGAGCATCATCATGGGAGGGGTTTTGCTCTCCTTTGAAAATGAGTAAAACTGCCTTGTAGCTAGTGCATGGCCAGGGTGATCATCAGGGAAATTAGATCAGAGCAACTGGCTTACTATAAATTATTACACCCTTGCTAAATGCAAAATAACTTCCTCCAGTAAACAAGTGCTCTGAATAAACATACCTGGTTGCAGAGAGTTGCTCGCTCTAATCAATCATTACACTGTTGGAGGGGTATGAAGACAGATTTAAAAAAGTGTATTTCAATAACATTTTTAGAGGACTGCAGGCAGAGCTGCAAAATGAAAAGGCATAAAGGCCTCACTCGAACACAGTTTTATCCTGAAATTTAGGGTCTTACAGAAAGGTATTTAAATGTATGACAACAAAGACATATTGACAGTAAAAGAATTTTTGAAATAATTCTTGATGCATTTCTGATATGAGTAAGCTAAAGAACCTGAAGACAAAGACTTCAGCAGGTAGTCAAAATGAATTATTTCTGCTTAACCATGCACTATAGTTGAACCTGGAGAACAGGGACTATTTTCACAAGCGAGTTTAGTACCCATTGTGCCTCTTGCCAATCCAGTTACATTCTCCCGAGGAAAATGTGGTTTTGTAAGTAGGGAAGCAAAACCTTGACATTGTTCTCTCCCCAGATTAATTATTTATACTGTGCCTACTCACTCGTGAATTTAAAAAATGCATAGATTACCATTAAATACTTCAGTTACTCATGGAGTTCAAATAATTTCTAAGTACTTGATATTCTTGTAGTGGCACAGACTTTATGAGGATTGTACTAGTATGTCATAGAGAAAACAGGAAAGAAAGATTACTGCTAATCTCAGTAACGGATGTTAGAACTACAATTATAACTCCCTTGAAATACCACTCAATAAAAATTGTCTGGAGAATTTTTAATAAGCCAGGTGTGAAATGTGGCAACTGCCTGATTGATACAAGACGCACCTTTTGCCTTCTGCGATACCTACTTGTGAATCTGGTAGGCAGAATCTCTTCCTGCCCAGCAGACAAACTGGAGCAGCAACCTCCCTGTCAGATTAATAGTTTGAAACAAATATGGAAAATAGGCAATAATTGTAAAAGTCTTAGTGAGATTTCTGCTTCCTTTGAGTGCTTCTAGGAGGACAAGGATGGTGTTCTCCAAGGTAGAGTTTGGTTGTAGGAAGGAACCAGAGAAGCACAAGCAATTTGTTGCCATGAAGGATCATAAACTAAAGGAGAAGTAAATTGTGCCATACACCACAAGCTGGCCAAGTACTCACTTCAGCACAGAAGCCTTCAGCCTTCACCCCTCTTGCACAGAAGTAAGAGTCATCTGACAGCTTTTCCTTTTAACAACCTCATAGGATAAGGCTTTAGCGATTCACAAAGAATGCAAGTTCAAAACTGAATTCAAACATCAAGAAAAATGAAGAGCTAGAGTTTTAGCCACATTATCCTGTGAAGAAATCATGTTTCCAGTAAGCTACAGCTGAGGAGAGAAAGAACTGGGGTGAAGAATTGGGATGAAGGGGCTGGAGATGTAGGAAGGGAGCAGAGCGTGATGAGAGAGGTGCGAGTTGGCCATCAGCAGGCCCGTCACTGCTGGGCCACTTATTTCCAGTGTCACCCTTACTGCACATGCTCTGTGGTGTTCAGTCAGGTAGATTTGCTGCAAATGGCTCGCTGGGTCAAGGCGGCTTCCCACAGAAAACAGGCTTGCCAATAGGGACAGAAAGCAGGGTACGGAACAGGACGCTGGGTACAGTCAGTGAAGCTCAGCTGTTCCATCTGTCCAGGGAAAATTAAAATGAGATATTGATGGCTTTAACACAATGCTGTAGCGAAGAGAAATGCAGCCCTGGTACAAGAGTAGAGGCCCTGAGAAGTGGGGGCACAGGAGGTGGAACAGGTGGACACTGGCATGGGATGGCAAGAGATGGGGCCGGCAGTGGCCGATGGGGCCTGGCAGTGGAGGCCCCAAGGTGGACCACAGCTCTCTAACAGTCAGTTAAAAAAACAATGCAGACAACAATGGGCAACACTGGTGTTGAGTATAACAAAGGACAAAGAAATAGTGTCTAACACGCATAAAAGTTACCATTTATACTAAATTCAGAAGTAACGTGAGGCTGGAGACCAGTGGAGTAAGGTGTAAAAGAGTGCTAGCAAATATATACAAATGACCCCAAGTGCATCATGGTAGAGGAAACCATGCACACCATACACCTCCTGGTGAAGGACTCTAGATGTTGGTGACGTGTCGTAATCCCTCTCCACACACCAAGCCCCAGAGTGAAGCCACTGACCTTTGGACCCAGCAAAGCAGGGTAAGGGTGAGCATAACCCCAGGAAAAAGGGAAGAAACTAAGTGTGCGTTACAATTTTAACTGCATTATAATTATTTCTTTGTCTGTAACAACTAGATCCGGACTAAAATAGACTCTTAAGATTCCAGTTATATTTAAAAAAAGAAAAAAGAATCTGGCTTCCTTTTATGTAGATGTGCTTCCTCTTTGCCCACAGTCAGGATTTTGAACATGGCAGGATCAAAATGTCAGCGATGCCTCTCCTATAGAGCCTTCACAGCCCTATGCCACAGAGCCAAGCTCCCATTGCTCCCCCACTTGCTCCAAGACAAGCTACTGAGTGCTAGGCAGAGAGCTGGTGGGGACAGGCTAGCAGTGGTAATCTTTTCATGTGGAAACATAAGGCAGGATCTCTTCCAGATTTGGGTTATAGACAGAAGCAGGGTTTGAAACACCAAGTTCTCGCTCATGTTTCTTTTTTTGGTGGGTATAAATGCCCCCCTTTCCAAATACAAAATTTTGTTTCCAATTTTTATGTCCCTGACTGTCTCCACAGTCTCCTCATGGAGTGAATATTGTCAGAAGTCAATATTAATGTCTCAATTTACAGTTTCATTCCAAAATATCCTATGTAGAAAGATCATTGTTCAATGCCTGATTATAACAGCTCTACAGTTCCTGACCAGGTACAATTCCTTCTCAGCAACCCGCAGTTTCAGGGACTTAAGAACTTCCTTGACTAATGTGGTACTATGTCATTTTCCTTCATACTTTTAACCCTCATCTAATCTTAACATTAAGGTCAGGTTATTTTTTCACCAAGCCAATAGTGAAGTAAAACTCCTTTATTCATATGATCATTACTAAAGCTTACAAGGGTGTGATTTATACTGGAAAAAAAGCTTCTGGCATAAGGGAAGCCTATATGTGCAAAGAAAACCAAGGAACTTTGACAGAAAGATAAAAAAAAACTCGAACAAGTCTAACTTTTCATCGAGATGCAATATTTCTACAAAGAATTATCTATGATTCTAAGGTCTCCGTGTCATTCAAATAAAAAGGAAAAGTTTTAATAATGCCATATTTAGAGTAAGACATTAATTTCTTGGTAAATCACACTCCTCTACCCAGAGCCTTTAATCAGAGCCCTACCCTGCCTATCGGCCAAAATTATTGCACCATCTTCTGACAGCTGTCAATCTTATCAGTGCAAATCATTCCAAATCCCAGTAACTGATAAGCTAGTAAACTTTTCAAGACATAAATGAAAACTGATGCAATGTATGAAATCTCTTGCTATAGGGTTATGTGTAGCAGAGGACAGATCTTACTGTTAATATCTTAAGCCATGACTAAATTTAGCATTCAAAAAACAAGTCTAGATAAAATTCTATCAGATAACTTCAGGATTTTCAAAGGGACTTTGGTACTTAAATCCCTTTGAAACTCAGATGCCTTAAGCCCAATGAAAAATCTCTATTTAAACATTTAAGGCTAACACTGTGAATTATGTTGCTGGTACAGATCTTGGGAGTACTATTAACCCTTTTAAGATTTAAAAATCAATCGATCGATCAACCTCTGAACTCTTGGTATTTTGCACAGATTACTGAAAAAAAAGTATGGTTGTGCCATGCCGCTTGTTCTTGGGGCCAAGTCCTTTTAGTGCAGTGGCCCATAGCCACAGCAACCATCTGCACAGTGTTGCAGCTGGGAATGAACCAGAGAGCAGGACTGCAGCTTTCAAGGGCCAAGCAGGTCACATTCCACATGTGACAACACATACATCAGGGGTACGTGTTTGTCATGGGTGTGCGCTTGTATTTGGGAGGAGTAGTTATACCAGTGAGATGAATAAAATGAGTAACTGACTTGCATAACTTCAGAGAAACTTCCCAAAAAATATTTTTCAGAAAGCCCACCATCAGTTTTGAAATGTTGGTTATTTGGATAAATGAGTTTCCAGACTGGGCGGAGGAATGTGCACCTCAGAATCCTGGAAAGGACCCAGGAAATGTAGCTGGTTTATTTTGCACTGCATTCTAAGTAGATATTTTGATATTTCATCATTCTCAAAGAATACAAAAGGCTATTATTCATATTGATACCTATAAAAATGTGTAATTCTGGTCAGGATTCAAAATGTTTATTAAATTTTCCACTCAGGCTTGCCTTTTCAAATGGAAGGTGGGCATGGCGACCTTACCAACAGTTAACCTTTGTTTCCAGAGTACTGAGATTTTCCAACCCTGAGATTTTTATAGCAGAACCTATCTGTGTTTTCACATTCAGAATTGTCATGAGAACAGCAGTTCTGCAGCTGGAAGGATTGTGGATTTTGACAAACAGCAGCTTTTCTACCATGCCTGTCCCAAACCACTAGATACTGACTGCCATAATTCATGGAGAATCGGATGTACAAGTTGGGGCAGGCAGAGCAAAGAGGGGATGTGAAATTCAGAAGTCCCCTGCTGTGATTCTTTGTTACCTGTTACCTGGAGCAGCTGTTCAAGCCAGGATTTGTCAGATCTGGTTCCATGCTACACTCATTTATATTGGTTTCTCTCATTAAGATGAGCTATCATTCTGGAAGGCTAAGTCCCAGGAAAATTCCCTGGATAGTGCAAAGCTAATTTTATACACCACTTCTGCACCAAGCCAGCAGCTTGGGGTGTACTGAGACATTGCCAGATTTCCCTTATCCCTGCCTATTGTATAGACACCACAACGTTATCCTGGTACTCTGACCCAAATTAAAATCAGCCCTGTGGGAGGATTCTGGTGCATATCAGAATTAACCCGGCCAGGAAAACAACAGAGAATCAATAAGCCATCTTTAATTTCAGATCTCTTGCTCTAAAAATCAAGCTAAGTTGTGCTGACAGATCAGATTTACCAAATGCAAGATGCTCTAACGGAACCCGATGGTTTCACACATATTTTGTTTGAACAGGGCCCCAGCTGCCAGGGAATATGGCCCTGCATCACTTTATAGCAGTATAAGACGGGAAGGTATATGCAGGAGACAGCAGGTAAATCCTTTGCTGTTTGTTTAAATTCAAGGAGATTTGCTTGGAATAAGCTCCATATCACACAAAGGGCACAGACTTTTTCTATTATAAAGCCACATGCCAATGAAGTTTATCTTACCCTTATACTGTATTGATCTGATAGTTCCCCTGCTCAGGTCTTCCCTGGTGCAAACAGCGCAGCTCTCAAGTGAGCTTTAGCCTGGAGGCTCTAGAGCTGGTAAGTCAATGTCAACTCACCACAGGTGTCAAGGACAGAGTCTGGAGTCCTTCACCGCCTGCAGGAGCTCTTTCCTTTGGACCCCAAAATCACCCTGCAGTGGCTGGATACCTGTCTGCAATAGCAGGCAGCTTATTTGAAGTAACTTTTTAGGTTAAGGTAACAAAATAGATCAACTTAGCAGTGTGCTACCAACAGATTTATTTTCTCTGCTACTCAAAATACAGGTCCCACAACACAAAGCATCAGTAAATCAATTAATAAATTAATTGCCATACAGGAATGCTTAGAAGTAATAAGAGTACCAGACATCCAGACTGATCTTTCACATTACTTATAATTTACACAGCTGGTGTTTAAAGGAAGAGAAAAACTCTACCTTCTACCCTGCTTCCAATATGTCCCTGGAAGAAGGTCAAAGATTGTTCTGCCTCCCAAAACAGAGAATTTTGTCAGGTAGGTTAAATATTCTACAAAAAGAAATCAAATCTGATGACTTCTTTCAAAATTTTTTCAACATTTTGAATTAAAACAGTTATTTTGGAAGAACCTTAAACACTGTTTTTTGCCTAGATTAATTCAGCCTCCTTGTCTTTTTCTACCAGGAAGAAAAAGGCCAATTTGGTGCTCTGAGTTCCTCAGCAGGGAAGCCTGTTCTCCATCAGCTGCAGAGAGAACACATTTACAAATTAAACTAACATTTGCTTTTGCTTTGGGTTGGTTTGTTTTTAATTAAAGTGCCCCAGGTTTCCCAAGAATTTTGAAAGAAAGCTTTTCCCCAGAAAATGACTGCTGGGAAAGGATTGGATTTGTCTCTGTTTTACTTCCTTTGTCATCTGAGGAACAGTAGGAGCAAACACGCAGCTTTCTTGGGGAACCTGAAAGTCATTGATTTCAGGCAACTTGAACCATGAAGATCTTCCAGTATGACAAGCACCAGCACAGCTATAGCTATGATATACGTGAAACAGGAGTGTTTTTCTGTGTATATAATGCTCATCCTGACAGAGAAGAGGGATGGAAACCAAATCCTGCAGAGGCACCCAGTGTCCTCAGCTGGAGATATCACATGGAGGAAAAACCTTATCAGCCTACCCTTCCCAGAAAGCCGTGGAAAATGTAAAGTACAAACAGTCCATTTGTCAACCCCATCACATTTTGGCACTTACCTGAGTGTCAGTTACTTGGTGTAACAGAGGGAGAAGCCAACCTCAGAGAGTTTTTTCTTTAATGTCAAACTAAAGATAATAAAACCAATAGTAATAATAACTCCACACAAAGTAATTCAGACAAAAATATTTTATTTTCCAGATCCAATTATTCAACATCAAAAATGACAAAATTGAAATGATCTACATAGCCTCCAGATGGGCCTCCTGGGTACCATATTCATGTGTTTAAGTAATATAATTGAATTCTCCTCAGGATACCTGCTTTATTTGGGTGAACAGGATGAAGAAATTGCTTTGAGGGCAGCAAGTGTGCTACAGAAGTTTGGCTGAAACTATGCTGCTGATGTATTTTTGCATAGATGGCATTTCTACCGCAAGGTCTGCTGTGCAACGTTTGTGTGGGAAAGGTCTTATTTATCTTTAAAATAAGCAAAGTAATACACAAGTCCTCTATAGACAGTCTAATTTAACTGCCAGACAGAGAGCTGAATTTCTTCTGAAATGACATATTCAAGACCAGACAAAAAAGCACCCAACTCCTCAATTGGTTGTAAGTCCCTACAAGTGTTTCTAGAAAAAGGAACAATAGAAAACAATCTGGAAGATAGAACAGTGTCATTTTTCTTGCCAGAAGTTCAGCTCACTTGCTTTAAGTTCAAAAAAAAGATTTCATCCTGTCGATATCTCTGTATGCCTACTTACAATGATACCAATCAAAGACCAGAACCATATCTGGGTCAGTATTGTTCTTATGAGTGACTGAAAATCTTTTACTAAAATCTGAAGGAGAATAAGATCTAATTACAAGAGTAAAAATCAATTCAGTTTAAGAAATACTTCAACAGAAATTTATATTTTACAATCTGTAGCACTTTTGTTTCTAAAAGTAGGAAATTCAGACATAAGGGTGCACTTAACACATAGACAACCAGTGCTTTATCTGCTGAAAACAGGAGACCAAATTAGTAAAAGCAATATTTCAACCAACTGAAAGCATTATTTGCATAAACCATCCCTTTCACGTTCTAAAGGCATTGAACAAAAATTAGATATCGTTTCTGCAAGCTGCCCCCTACTGCACAGGAGTTTAAGTGGAATTTGTGACTTTGTTGTTGAAGCAATTTAATCCCAGATCCTTTTGACTAAAAGGAAACAAGTCATATAGTGAATACATGAAAAGGAAAGGAAAAAGCAGAACGAACACACAAAAATTAAACTAGGAACATCCATTCATATTGCCTCCTCATATATTAATTCTTTACAGGACACCATTGTTTCATTTCTGGTATTTCAGACTTTTCTATTTTTTCATAAACAAACTATTTCCCTTGCTGTTAATTTAAACTTGTGATTATGTAGGTTTCTTCTAATTTTGTATACCCTTTAATTATAACAGCATGAAAATCAGATTTCTTGTACACTTTTCTCTGAGCACTCAGTAATGAAGAACTACCCTCTATAATTAAAATAGAATTATCCTGTGCTCTGAGACACACTGTAAACTCTCATTACTGTCTGCAGCATGTCTTTAAAAACATGCTTATGTAAACAGCAAAGTCATCCAAGGATACAGTTTTGGTGATATTTGGTCTATGAGGCTTTGCCTGTGTGTAATAAGAGAGGGGGTAGAGTGTCAACAGTAAATTTTACACAGGCTTGCAGCGTCTCAGTATTGCAATTCTGTGTACTTAAAGCTTCCAAAAGTGCAACAGCATTCAATTTTGGCTTTATGAATACCTTATTCTTTACATGGGCTTTCTGTAACCCTTCTTCAAAGAAAGAAAAATAATAAGCCAATACGAAAAAACTGCATATGGCAGTCTTAACCAACAGGTCTTTACACCCATGGCATTTAAGACAAACTGAAAAGAAAAAGAAAGAAAAAAAGAAATCAGAAACAAGAGGTATCTTTTGCTCCAATCCAGCAAGATGCATCAATACTTTGAGCTGTACATTAACATACATTGCTGCTCTCGGTTCAGCGTAGAAAGAAGCATCACAGCATAGCAAGTGCCTGCTCAGCATTAGGGGGGGACTTCAGTGCTTCATTTCTGAGCATGCAGCAGAAGCAGAGCCGTGTTCCTGCTGCACTCCCCTCCGGCCCTTCCTCCATGAGAGTGCACCCACAGGCAGCATCCATCCCCGATGCGAAGAGCTCCTCCCCTGCGATCGCCCGTCAGTGCCTGGCAGTAACCATCACCATCCCAGCATCAGCCTGTTAATTTTCTACTGCTGGGGAGAAAAGAAAATATATTAGGCAGTGAAACATCTAAGGAGACACTTGGATGTGAAGCTGTTTACTGAGGTTGTGAAGGAAATGACCAGAGAGAAGTTTGTCAAAATGGAGGTGGTTTCATTTCCACCACGGAGCTGCATGCTGAAAGACTCAGGGCAGCTGTGTAGACCCTGGGTGCCTTATTTGTGGGCTTGCAATGGGCACACAAATAGCAGGAACGCACCTGCAGGAAGCTCTGACCTCTGCAACACACGCGGGCTGCTGGCACATCTTGCTTTGTAGCCACGGGGATGGACGAGGCTGCACGCCCGGGTGCTTTCTCCTGCTGCAATGCCGCAGCTGTCTTCTCAGGTTGATGCATTACCAGGACCAGTTCCTCTGAGACTGTAAATGCTTGGTGTTGTCGTGGAGCCAGCATTATATCTATAAACGTAATATATCTAAAGTCTGGAGAAACTCTTGAGTCTACACTGTAGGATAGACGAAAGTTCAGCATGCCTTCGGAAAATATTGTGAAAAGGAGGTTTTGTGTAGAGTGTGACTAAAGGACCAGGTGAGCAGGAAAACCACCACACTGCTGTACAAGAGTAGGCCCACAGCAGACATTCAGGTAGGAAACCACAAGTCACTCATCTGCATTATGAACTGCTGAAAACATTACCCTAAATCAGTGCAGGATGGGTACATGTACTCCTTTCCAGACGAAAGAGACATCATCAGCCCAAGGGGACAGCTCGATCTAGGATGAGGTCTAAACAACATTGCCTCCATCAGCAAAGCAAGTTGAAAACAAAATATCCACACCCAACCCCCTCTTCTGCCCAAAAAATCCAAGACGTTGGCTGCAGGTACAGCTGATGCACCAACCCACTGGTCTATTTGCTATTCTGGGGTAAGTAAATCTTCTTCCGAACCTGACCATGATTTCCAGGTTGAATTTTAAAGGTCTTTAGGAACAAGTTTAATCAGAACTATTTTATTCTACGGAGAAACAGACACAAACCCTTTGGAAGACGTTTTCTGTCCAAACTGGGCGGGGGGGGCGGGGCGGTTCAAGACATTTTGACCAGTTCAGCCTCCTCTAAAAATTAAAACCTTCATAACTTTTTGTTAACTTTAAGCAGTCAGTCATGTCAGGATCAACAGTGTACTGATGAAATTTAGGAATGACTCCCTCAACGTGTTTGAACAGTTATTTGGATGAGGGGAAGAAGACTTTATGATTTTAATTTTTTTCAAGACTTTGATACAGGAGGCTGGAGAGCTGCCTTCACAGCCTGGTAAACCAGAGACACAACAGGGACTTTAATGCAAGCTTTCAAAGCCCCTTCACAATTTTGAGATAAAAGATCATTTCCATCCTTTGTTCCAGATTCATTTTAGAGGAACAAGTGGGTTTTTTTTGTTGTGAGGACAGAGGGCTTCAGAGAGACAAACCAGAACTTTATTCACCAGTTGCCTCATTGTCCTGTATGTCTTCAAAGTATTTAAAAACAAGCTATCTTCTGCTTTCTGGCCCTTGTAAAAGGAGTTTGTGATTGTACCAAGAATATGGACTATGCTCCTGTGTTAAGATGAGTGCAATTTGTGGAAGCTTGGTTTGCTACAAGATTGCAATGACTCCTTCTTTTTAAGTCACAAAATTGAAGACAGATACTCATCAGGAGATCTGAATGCAACTGGCTTTTCAGCAACTGTCCTACAGCTTCATTTTTCAGCAACAATAAAATAGTTACAAAAGAAAGGGACTATAATCATGCTGATGATGAGCAAGATAGAGGAGCTTCAGGCAATACACGACACCATGATATCCATTAGGATAAGATAGAGCAGTCACAAGGTAAGGCAGAAGCACTTCTGACAATAACCAGACGGAATATACAAAGGCTTGCTTACTTGAAGTTAAACACAAGCATTCTTCACCCCCAAAACAATAAAAAAATCCAGTAAGATGAAAGAATGGCAGAGCTCCTGCAGCAGGCTGAGCACAGAGGGTTTGTCGAGTGTTTTCAATATTATGCCAGAGTCTTGAGTAAGTGGGGAGGGCTGGGAAGGGGTAAAGTTTCCAGGCACAGACTGAGGTACCCAGTACAGAAAAGGCTTTTCTGAGACACTTATTTAACACCTACACTGAGCAGCTCCTTTCTATTTCCATTCCAGTTCTCATCAGTGAGATGAGACAAGTCCTCCTAAAGATACTTAGCTCAGCTATGTCCGAGGCAGTGAATGAGGGCTTGCCTACCCAGGAAAGCCATAGTTAAGGGAAAAAAAAAAAAAAAAAAACCAACCCTCAGGTGTGAAAAGAAAGCATATTAAGCAATCAGTACGAAGCCCCCCTGCCCATGCCACCACTTTGGTTTGATGCACTCATGGCCCCTTTGTTCAGTTTCATTGAAGAAAGTCAACTTATCAAAAGGTTATTGAAGAATAACTATTGCAGACCATCGCCATGCAGTCACTCCTTCCATAGCAAGCAATGCCTTACAGGAGGAAATCCTGCAATGTAGCTCATCTGGCAAAGTTTCTGCCTTCCAACCCTCATGAAGAAGGACATGTAAAAAGAGTGCCCAGCAACAGTATTCATCAGTTTTCTTGAAACTGAAGAACTACCTGACTGCTCTAAAAGATAATCCAGGTGCCATCCCATGCTCTGATACCATAATGATTTTCATTTACAATAAGTGAACACTAGGATGAATTTTGAACCTTCATTCGGATGAACCTTATATCATTATTTTCTTCCTGTTTACCCTACTCATGCATACCTACATGGGAATATCGGGGTGTTTGGGGTTTTTTTTTTAGGGTGGAGTGTTTCTTTTAAACAGTTCTGTAGTCTTTTCAGAGGATTTCTTGAAGTCTTTTAGACTGGAAATAACCCCCAGGCTATAAGAATATCACTGCTCTAAAATTCACTCTGGCTAAAAGGGCCTGAGCAGAAAGCCATGCTGAAGCTACCAATTCCTGATGCAGTCCAGACCAAAATAGATTACAGATATTGTGGCATTAGACTGTATCCTTTTGACCTTAAGCATGAAAAGCTCACCAGAGTACAAGCCACAGAAAAACACCCTGAAACTCTACAAAAAGGACGGTTCTCCCAGCATGCTTTTAAAGCTCACTGGTAGGTCCACACAGCCATTTAAGGGTGTTCCTCAAATAAAAGAATGCTTTTAGCAACAAACAGCATGGCAAAAGTAGATGAAAAAATGGAACTGAACAAACTAAGGATGCAGGGAACAGTTACCCACTGAAATTAATAAATTAGATTTCTTTGCCTGTCAAAAATTCCTTATAATTTTTTTACTCCTTTGGAAAGTTACCAGTGTTTTAGCTTTGTGAAGGGTAATCTTTTTCCACATCCATTTTTTTTCCAGTTTCAAATTTAAAGGCAACTGAAATGTTTCTTTTCAATACCATAGTGTTTGCTTCAATAACATAGTCAAATTAATGTTTGAACAACTTTCTGAAGAAAGGATAAACTGAGAAACACAAGAGGATGGCAATTCATGCTGCTCTATGAAAACATTTTTGGTTTCATAGTAATGAAAACTTGGAGTTTTCAAGCAACTGAGGTATCAGTGCTAGAAGTGGGGTCAAGCTGTGTTGGTACCAAGTAATCTGTTCATTTTTCAGAAAAAAAGACTACGCTCAAAGCTTCTCAGTTGAACACCCATGCTCTGGTGTTTGGACCCCACCACCAGGATCCTGCACACTCTTGAAAGCTTTCCTTGGCCATGACGCACTTGTTTCCCTTGAGGAAAGCAGTTAGCAGTGCAGAACAGTTCAGGCACAATGTTGAATGTTTCACCAAGTTCTGAGCAACCCAGATCGTAATTGTGTACTCTGAGAAAAATATTTTGACTTTGTGGAGCATCTGCTTGGTGGAGAGTTCAGTACGGCAGAACTGGACCTAAAAAAACCCAGCACATAGAGCAAGGCCCGTAAAACGAAGCACTTCATATGAAGTGCCAACCATATCCTGGGCTGCATCAAAAGAAGTGTGGCCAGCAGGTCAAGGGAGGTGATTCTGCCCCTCTACTCCACTCTCGTGAGACCCCACGTGGAGTACTGCATCCAGCTCTGGAGTCCTCAACATAAGAAAGACATGGACCTGCTGGAGCGTGTCCAGAGGAGAGCCACGAGGATGATCCGAGGGCTGAAGCACCTCTCCTATGAGGAGAGGCTGAGAGAGCTGGGGCTGTTCAGCCTGGAGAAGAGGAGGCTCCGGGGAGGTCTTATTGTGGCCTTCCAGTACCTAAAGGGGGTCTACAGGAGAGCTGGGGAAGGACTTTTTACTAGGGCGTGTAGTGACAGGATGAGGGGGAATGGCTATAAACTGGAAGAAGGCAGGTTTAGATTAAACATTAGGAAGAAGTTTTTCACTTTGAGGGTGGTAAGGCACTGGAACAGGTTGCTCAGAGAGGTTGTTGAGGCCCCATCCCTGGAGGTGTTCAAGGCCAGGCTGGCCGTGGCCTTGGGCAACCTGGTCTAGTGGGAGGTGTCCCTGCCCATGGCATGGAGGTTGGAACTCGAAGATCTTCAAGGTCCTTTCCAACCTAAACCATTCTATGATTCTATGATTCTATGAAGTCAAATAAAATGTGTTATTCCACCTAAAATGGAAACATTCTTGCGAAAAGCATGAGGGAGGAAGACAGAGAAAGAGCAATCAAATTTTCCACACTGTCCTCTTCAGTACCATCGAAGTTTGATTGTCAGGCTGGCTACTTCTCAGGCTGGCAAAACTAGAGGAGGTTTAAAAAAAAAAACCACTAATGGCAGCATGGTATAGAGTGGAAACCACAAAGGAGTAGCTCTGGGGAAGCACCCTAGCTGTAAACAGGCTTGGAAGTGTGAGCAAGGCAAATGCCTGCTATTTGCAGCATTAGGATTGCAGCTTAATGTGCACGTCCCTTGTGAAGAAGCCGTGAAAAACATCGCTGCCATTTTTCCTCCCCACAGGACTAATCCACCTTGCCCCCAGCAAGCCTCTAAAAGTTGCAATAGCATTTAACTTCTTGCCTTTTCTTTAAGCGTGACATTGGAGCAGAGAGCATTATAGTATGTGCATGTTAGATAATACGTTAGAGGGAAGACTTAAAGCAATAAGTCTGTGCCACTCTTGCTCTAAGGATTTTGCAGAAGGCTCCAGTTTATTGCAAACTCAATGGAAACATAACCTGAAAAGTCACATATGGATCTTCTGTTTGAAATGGCTGCTCAGAAAGAAGCACTGGCCAAAGAAAATCACAGCCAAAAGCATTAAGCCTTTACAAAAAAATCCCATTTAAGATAGTGATATTTATTGCATTTTTCAAAGCACTATAAATTCATGAAGCACATAGCACAGTATTTCAACACAAATACTTTTGTATTAAATTCATCATTTTCAAGTATTCAAGTGTGACAAAAATGTATTGTGAACAGCTAAATTTTGGGCATAGCTTTCATGAAGTTTTATGAATCTCTAAAATACCCCCCAAACAAAATTTTATTTCCCTGTAGTCTTACTGTTCTGCAACAGCAGCCACTTAAAAAGTTGCAGCTTTTTCCTACATCAAAACTTGAATTTTGTAACAGATTCTTGCATTCTCTCACTGGTGCCTGCACGATTCAGAGGCCAACCAGCTGACAGCACCTCTAGAAAACTATGTAGGACATAGAAGTCATGATCAAGAGAAAGAAAAGGGTGGAAAGGAGTATTTCAAACAGTCTCTGGATTCCCTGTTACCCTCTTCTAATTTAACCTTTTCACAGAGGGAGAAAAGAAGGTTCATCAGCTACAAGAGGAAATCCCTGATCACAACAAGATGCACATTTGCTGTGCCTTTTCTCTTGCGCCTGCTAGCATTTGTTCCCTCATGACACTGCATTCAGAAGCCATTTACTCATGGATAATAAATTATTAGAGGGGTTTTTTTGGCCTTTCCAGCCTTTCCAAATGACTGTAGAACCTGTAAACTCAGCAGTAATATAAAACTACAAGAGCTGAAGATTTACCAAAGTATTTTATGGAATTTCTTCCAGGCACAAAATACTGTCCACAGCTCTACGATTTGCATGAAAAGAATTCAGCAAAAGTACCAGAAAAGCTGCCCACTCCTCATGCAAGATATACATAGGGCATCTGCAATAAGGACCCCTAATACATCAACACAAAGAATGCCATATAGCAGCTTCCAATGTAATCCAGTTCATGCAAGGAAATGAAGACACCAAGGAGAAGTAATAAACCCACTTTTCAGGTAAATTTCAAACAAAATCGTTTTTTTCAGGCAAAAAGGAGATTGAATGTAGTGAAACCTTCTTATGGCATCACCTTTTTAATGAGATCTCCTGTATGAAACAAGTACAGACAGCTACCGAGTATTCCTCATTCTATCATCTCTTGCATTAAAAGTCCCGTCTTCTC
This sequence comes from Charadrius vociferus, assembly GCF_000708025.1. NCBI lineage: Eukaryota > Metazoa > Chordata > Aves > Charadriiformes > Charadriidae > Charadrius > Charadrius vociferus. Next base: position 1,123,397 of record NW_009649306.1, read on the forward strand.
TGTCCTTTTGAATGCCATAGGGTTATCCTTTTAGATAACTAAGATGTCATTCACATTGAAATCCAGTACCGCACCTGTTCATGTGCAGTCAAAGGAAGAGTGTGGCTGTTGCAGGCCAGACTCTCCAATCACCAGCCTCGGTATTTTATATTTCCTTAATTCTCAGGGTTTCCTGGGGACTCAATCCTTCCCCCCAATTCTTCTTCAAAAAGGGGAGAAAACATGGTTTTCCTCTTTTTCTTTTGTTTCTGTTTCCAAATCATCCCCACTTGAAAAGACTATTGTTCTACAGCTTATTAGTATAGCCTTGTCTCACTCAGCCTTTCCTTAGTCAGCTCAAGCGGGCGACCTGAAGACAATCTTCTCCAGCAACACTGGAGATCAAAATTAATCAGCACACAGAGCTACGCCAGGACATTTTTAAACTAATGTCATTATTAATATTGCAATAAGCTTACCAGAAGCTCATAATGTACTTACTGGAAGCAGCAAGGCTAGTGAGGCAGTGGAGGCCCTGCTTTACTGTTTCATGCATAGCAAACTTTCTCTACCTCTTATTGGTTAATCTGGATCTGGTTAATTAGGATGATAAGGTCCAGACCTGCACCTCTCTGAGTGCCTTTATGAAATTTATTCATCCTTAAAAATATTCAAATAACCTCTTCCACCCTTGAAAGTGAGACCTTGTTCTCCAAAGAAATGTTAAGGGAGGGAGGTTGTCCCCATGGACAGACACCACTTGCCCTTGCGTGTGCCTGACTGCTCTCTGCCACATTTGAAAGATCTCAGCAACTTTGATATGAATGAATTTATTTTAAGGGCAGCCACTTGGTGGGTAGGACTGCAGGCACATCAGCTCAGGTAAGGGAAAGGTCTCATGAGCCCAAACGAACAGCGCAATTGATTTCAAAGTATAAAAGTGAGATGTACCCCTCTGTGTTAACCCAGTCGTCTGGGGGGAAATGGGTTAAACACAGTCAGATACCAGCTCAACTGGGAGATGGTGATTTGCAGCTGGAGACTGGAGTGCCAGGGGTCAGATGCCCTCTCTCCAGCTGTTAGTTACCTCACCCAAGCCCAAAGCTCTGTGTCCAGCCACGGCACCCAGAAAAAGGGGTCAAAGTCCATCCAGAAGGTGTAGCTTTCATATAACAGCACCCCAACACAGGGGGTCCCAGAGCTCAGCAAAGGGGTTCCACAGTGTGGATAAGGGACAGGGTGGGATGCATGCTCCAAACACATACAACAGGTATCACCTATGGCAAGTCTTACAGCTGCAAGGCAAAGGAAATTTTGTCAAATCTACACATTTTCTCGACACTTTTGTCTTAAACGTGGGTGACTACAATAGCCAGGGTGAAATTCAGTAACTTCCTTACACATCTCATCACACTAATACTAATGAGCCTGCTGGCAAGACTAAGAAACAGACTTGTGAGGAAAGCTTATGAGCTTTCTAGATGCCTAGACGACACAGGTAAGGTAAATAAGGGAGTTTTCCAAGCTTAGGAAGCAGCAGAGAGCAAATACACAACTTCTGGACTAAAACAACAGCAGGCAACATGACGCAAGGCTTTCTTGAAATACAAAACTGGCTAATTCACATTCAGCTTAATGCAAAAATGCAAACCAGTTTCACCTTATACTAGAAGATAAAACTGGCACTCCCCTGGGGAAAAGGCACTATCAGTATAGAAAATCCAGCATCCAGTCTCGATGGAGTGAAATATATATATATATGTATATATATAAAACCCATAACCTAAACCATTCTATGATTCTATGAGAGAGCGAGAGAGAGATATTTACACCATGGCCTCTGTTCCACACCAGCGGTAACTCTCAGAAGGGAACATATTTACCAGAAAAACCCTGCCAGACCACTGAAGCAATTCTATGGAGTTACCCTGGGGCAATATCTTACTCCTTCAGAAAATAGTCCTTTTTGTTATTTCTCACTGCCAAAGTTTTCCCATCATCTTTGATGGAGCAGAATTTCACTTGCTGTTTCATGTGCATGCTTGAATTAAAACTCAAAATCCCTTTTATAGCTGCATGAGGGGGGAAAAAGACATGGGATTTGTCAGAGAGCTACTCTAGTTTTGGTTCAGATTTGACTTTAGGAAACATTTCTTTACCAAGAGGGTGGTCAAGCACTGGAACAGGCTTCCTAGAGAGGTGGTCGATGCCCCAAACCTGTCCATGTTTAAGAGGCATTTGGACAATGCCCTTAACAACATGCTTTAACTTTTGGTCAGCCCTCCATTGGTCAGGCAGTTGGTCTAGATGATCATTTTAGGTCCCTTCCAACTGAAAATATTCTGTTCCATTGTTTGCAGAGTCACTAAAGGGTACCTCCACTCAAACTGTGTAGTCAGAGTCTCTTAGTTCTAGAGCACCCAAGTGCCCTTACCCCTGTTCAGTATGACAAGCGGTGGGTTCCCAGAGGACAGATGGTTGGCCCTGCAGCAGGACCTGGAGCATCAGCTGGAGCTGGCAGAGGAACTCCAGGGAATTCACTCAGGAGGTGACAGATCTGTAAGTCATTCTTATGACCGCTGTCCTGGTTTGAGGTAAAACAGGACCAATTTTGTTCGGTAACATTGCTTCTTAGCTGGGCCTCTTCTAACTACTGAAATTAACAACATATTGTGCAGACACTGTTCGCTCTCAGAGTGATGAGATGTATGTTTATAGTTGATGTCAAGGAATGGTATGCAGAGAGGCTCTTGCTTATACTTATTGCTATAACCAAGGTCAGCTAACTTTGTTACTTGTGCTGTTGGAGGGTCAGAAGGGGAAAAGGGTAGAGGGGTCACACCTGTGGGGAGGAGCAGACAGGACAGGTGATCCAAAACTGACCAACAGGGTATTCCAACCCATCTGCCTCATGATCAGTATAAAAGCTGAGGGATCAAAGGGTCAGCCCTCTTTCTTCAATGACCAATGTCTGAGGAGGACTCTGGCCGTTCATCTGCCTTTGATCCCAATCCTGAATCCAGATTCGGAATCCAGTTCCCGTCTGTCCCTGCATCCAGTCTGGGACTTCCCCAGGTGCCAGCCGATGACATGATCATCATCCTGGGAGCTCGATATGGTTTTGTATATATGTCATTATTTTCTTTTTATTTTATTATTAATATTTCATTAAAGTAGTTTAGCTTCTTCTAAACTCATAAGTCTCTTTTTCCCTCTTCTGTCTCTGTCTGTGAAGGGGTGTAGGGGGGAGCATCTGTCGCTCGCCCAATGGCCAGTTCAGCCTAAACCATGACAACCTCCGTGGCAGAACAATTCCACTTCTTTTTCTGAACCAAAGTTTTTGCCTTTGGAGGAGTGGAGAAAAAAGTTTGGGAGCACTGTAATGCAATAGCATCTATGATTTATAAAATGTATCTCTCGTATGTTAGTTATCAAAGACACTATTGACAATAACTTAGACAAGCTCCACACTTTATTTAATTTCATGTTTATTTACCTCATATATTGTGAGATAACAGGGAATTTGTAACTAACTGAGGCGTTTACATTTGCATTCAAAAGGAAGGCTTACTGCATGGTGAGATAAAGGGTTTTTTAAGTTTCCTTTTCTGAAGATACGTCTGTGTTTCAATTTTTAATTAGGATGTTCCTCACTAAAAAGCACACAACATGTCTCTTTGGGCAATAGCTTCAGAAGTTATCTTAAAATATAAAAGACATTCTTTGACTAGAGCAAAGTACCATCTATGTACAAGAATCAAATCTGATTTATAAGTTGATGCAACTACTCTGTGTAACCGACAGTAACTGCCAAAAATTAACTTACCAGACCCATATCCAGTTAAAACTCTATTAAAAAGAATTTGCTAAATAGCATCCATTTTAATAGCTGGGGTCAAAAAAAAAAAAAAAAGAAGAAAGAAAAAGGGGAGAGGGATTTTTCCATTGCTTCTAAATTGCCTTGGAGAGAGGGCAAGTCCATTTTTCATAAAGTGTTATTAGTGAAAATAAATAAATGAAGGCCAATTCTATCTGCCTTTGAATGCGCAAGTTTTGAAGAGCAGCATCTTGAAATTATTATTTTCTTATGTAATTCCCCTAAATAACACCTAGAAATACCAGAATCCAGGCAGGGATTTTTCCCTGTGGCCATCCTCACCAAGCCCTTGCACAGGCTATGGCTTCTGGTGGGCATCATCCACCAGCCTCAGGAACAGCCACCTGGAGCCCATAGAGCACTACCATGAAGCGTCAGAGAAAGGGATACTCAGAAGGATACATTTACAACCTTGACCTCCTCTAAGCCTTTCCCAGCAGGGCACATCGTTGTCAGGCATGGTCCTGAGTCCTGTGGATCGGAACGAGGTACAGACCTTGTTGTAGTTAGCTTGATGTACAAGCCAAAAGCCCATTAACTTCACTATGGAGCCTGACCTCACAATCATGGAGCCACCACTCATGAGCAAACTTCTGTAAGTTTTTAAGTTAAATGAATCTAATGTTTTAGCAAGGGTAGGATTTTGCAGGTACCACTGGCAGAGTCCTGAGTGAGCAGAAGCCTCAGAAGCTTATCTGATGACTTATATATTTGCCCTGTTAGACTTGACTTAGTCATGGACTTTGTGCATACCAGTTGTTCAAAATCACAGTAGTTGAAAAGTAAACAACTTTTGCTAGAATAAACGTCATAATGGTCTTCCTACTTGAGCAGGCTATTTAATCATAGTTTTAAACATACTTGTTTCCCCTTCCTTTTTCCTTATTTTGTTCAGGGACTGAAGTACTGCAATACAATAATCTCAAACTCAAGCTTAACATTTCCTCATTTCTTCAAGCAACACAGTTCAGAATCGGTATGTTTGTTTTACTGTGTTCCCCCCCATAAAGTTACGTTTACCTGCATTTTGAAAGTTAACATCTAACAGTTAGTTATACTGGAGTTTGTAATTTGCAGTAAGCGCTTCAAAACCTTCTGTATCCGTAACTAGTGGAGTTTCTCGTTCCTGACTTCTACCACAATACAAGCACAAACACGATTTAAGACAAGACCTTTTCTCTTGCACCTATCTTCCCGTATATCATAAATAGCATAAGAATTACTCACTAATACAGAAGATAGAACTCAGCTTTTGTACAGTAAAGCAGGACTCGATCACTCCAACGTTCCCAATTGCTAATTGCCTTTGAAGCCATCCCTCACCCACTCTTCCCCCCCACATGAACATCTATCCAGAAATTTAAACCCATTTTAAAACCTGTGCCAGCAATTTTTTGAGAAACCTTCCTAAGACTGGCTGACACGCTGTCAAAAGAAAATGTTTGCAAGCCGGCTTTCTATATAGGCAGCTAAAAAATGGCAGGCAGACATCAAGCAGAACTGTCTGTTAGAAAGGGGAGAAACAAGCCCCAACGAGAATGGCTGGCTGGCTTCAGAGAGCTAGGCAGCTCTCCAATCATTTAATTGTGATTAACTAACCCTGCAGCAGAACAACAAAATTAATTGTATTTCTAATTCTCTCAGAATGCTAACAAAAGCAGGATAAAAGAATACTGAAATATTAATTAATTAATGTCAAATTTTCTCACAGGATATTCATGCATTTGCAAGAAATGGTCACAAATGTAACTCCCTGTGGTCATTGGACTGGCTGAACCCTGGGTGTTTCAGCTGCTGTGAAAAAGATTTAGAATTTCTTCTGTTCTGTTTCAAAATAAGGATCTGGAAAGCCATTGAGTTTGGCTTCCTTTAACTTGAAACCCTGCAGTGTTGTTTAGAATTTAGTTTTAAATTATATTTCATCCTTTATGAAAATATTATCTTTGCAATATTTCATGAAAGTTAATAATAATCCAGAACATACAGAGCCATTACTGGAATATTCAGATGTAATACTGTTGTAATATTCATTTTTCTCATTTCAATCTTAAAGTGATTAAAGACAGACTTATTTTGTATGAAATAGCACCTTATCTTTTCTAAATTACAGCATGTCTTTCCATACTGCTATGAAACATTGTCAGGATGGAAATAATCCTCTCAAAAGCCTCTTCACTGAAGCACTCACCTTGGAAGTGGTAGATTTATGTTCACATACAGTGAGTAGGACGGTTGCAGAAGATGGAGATGCTCACTGCAGAGTATTCAGGAGTTTTGTAGTCAGCATGTTTCCCTAGGATGCAGACCTGAAATTGATTCCTTGCTCAAATCCAAGCAGAATAGAAAAAGATTTCCCTCCAGCCCAAGAAGCACCTTATCCACTGGTTTGGGGAATCTAATGGACACATGCATATGGTCTTGCAGTCCCAGAACGCATGTTGGAGGATCATGTTTTGTAAGTGGAAAAGAACATTCACTTTTACACCCGATTGGGCTCCACAAGCAAGGCAGACCTGGTTTAGCAATCATACTAGCTGCCACTTAGCTGTAGTCTGCTCAACAGGCATAACATAAATGCAATAGCAGTGTCTAAACACTGGCCATTGGCCCCGCTATTATAGTTACATCTGTAAGACCCCTCTTGGACTTTGGCAATATTATAGAATCAACGAATCGTCTAGGTTGGAGGGACCTTTAAGATCATCAAGTCCAACCATCAACCTAGCCCTTCTAAGTCCACCACTAAACCATGTCCCTAAGCACCACATCTACACATCTTTTAAATATCTCCAGGGATGGTGACTCAACCACTTCCCTTGGCAGCCTGTTCCAATGTTTGATAACCCTTTTGGTGAAGAAATTTTTCCTAATATCCAATCTAAACCTCCCCTCGTGTAACTTGAGGCCATTTCCTCTTGTTCTATCATTTGTTACCTGGGAGAAGAGACCAAAACCCACCTCGCTACAACCTCCTTTCAGATAGTCGTAGAGAGTCATAAGGTCCCCCATCAGCCGCCTTTTCTTCAGATTAAACAACATCAGTTCCCTCAGCCTCTCCTCATAAGACTTATGCTCCAGATCCCTGACCAGTTTCATTGCCCTTCTCTGGATATGCTCCAGCACCATAATGTTTTTCTTGTAGTGAGGGGCCCAAAACTGAACATAGTATTTGAGATGCGGCATCACCAGTGCTGAGCACAGGGTGAGGTGAAGTACACTAATGAGGTGAAGGTATGAGGGGGGAAAAATGCATCAGTGCTGTAAAAGCAAGTATAACAGTTATGTGTAGAGAAGCTCCATATGGCTTCCCAAGCAATTTCTGCAGATAACAAAATAGTGTAACAAGTAGGGTCCAAGCCTGGCAAACCAGCAGTCTGAGATGGTTAGCAGAGAGCTGGCACATAAATTGTGCTGCTATCGCCTTTTGACTGTTTCTCCATTCCCTGGAAAGATCCTCTGAGGAAAGGAGTTTCCCCAGCACAGTGTGTTTGAACACGTTAGAAGTGATGGAGGGCTTGCAGGAAATGCTGTGGTAACAGCAACTGCGACAAACATTGGCTTGAGATTCTCCAGTGCATTGCTTCAAAATATCTGTTCCAAAACTTTTCCAGGAAATTTGTTAAGTTAAGTAACAGTCATCATTTAGAAAGGTTTTGCTGTTCCCCGCTGGAATATCCAGCTGCAGAACAAGGACCTCCTCACTCCTCCATACCAGAATGAACAAGATCCTGAGAAGGTCCTCGTGATTAGAGCACTAAATAGGGCTGTGAGAAAGAGTTTTACATACCTGATCTAAAAGAAGGCCTTTAACAGGAATACCCACATCCCAAGCCACCTCTGGGTTATGGACCACCTTTTTCCCTGGAAGGGGTCCAGCTCATCCCTGTGAAGAATAGGAACATATTTCATTTCTAAAAAGTAAATAAGCTTGTCACACATTAAAAGCAGTTAGTGAAGTGAAACAGTGTGTATGGATGTGTGGAGCGGGGAGTAGTTCTGACAGTAGGTAGTTAGAACATATCAAATATTTTTTACTAAGGACACTGGAAACATAACCTAAAATGGGCATTAAAAATGCATACTTATGTAGATATAGTAAGATAATAATGGGTGTAATTATAAACTTAAATATCTAGCTTATTAGATTTAGGGACACTTCAGAAGAATCTTAAAATTAGTCTGAAATCCTGTTTAATTCAGAATTAATAGTTTATCCATTGACCACTTATCTTTGAAATCACTGTATATAATTTTAAAAGCATACAAGTAGCTTTAGAGCCTAAGTACCACTGATTTCCAAAGAAACTCACATTTCTATTACCTAAGCTGTTACAGAAGTAAATCTAGATCCATAAATCACTTGGGCTTTTGTTAAAGTATTACCTGATTATTATAACTATAATGGTACGTGGTTAAATAACTATGCTCTTTTCCTATCTCAAAGTTATTGCAATATGCAGGGAAAAATATAGTCATGTTTCTACACAATGCATAGGCATTACTGCTTGTTCTGTTAACAAAATAATGTTTATTTTGACAGGAGCTGCTGGGAAACTTGTGAATACCCTGATCTTACTGCCTACCCATTCCTTTGCTAAAGATTTTGATTATCCTGACAATATGCAGCTCTGAGAATGCTGAGATGTTTTTAAAGATCAGCAAAATCCTTTCCCCTCTGTTTTTCCTGCTATATATTCTATTTATCCTCCTTCATGAGAGGACGTTTGAGGGGTGTGCTCTGTGCACCTGTGGGGTTTGAGTGCATCTCATGTGAAGACTTCTCCATGTCACATCTGTGACTTTTGGGGAGGGATTGTTAAGGAGGTGGGCGGCAAGCTCTCCCGTGAAGGGCTGATCCCCACTCCTCTCTGCCCCGAGGTCTCTGGGCAGAAGGCAGTGACCAGACTGAGGTCCCCAACCCGCGCCGACACCTCAACAGCCTGCTGGGGTGCAAAAACGTGTGGAGCAGCACACCTGTGTGGGCACAGCACACCCAGACCCTGCAGTGCTGATGGGCACGGCGCATGCCTTGCTCAGTGATGGGTCACGAGGGACTAAGGTTCATCTCCAACCCCTTCGCAGTGTCTCAGCCCACCCAGCTGAGAGACTCCGCTCCTCTTTAAGGCGTGATGCCAAAGAGGTAAGATATTATCCAGGCTAATCAAGGTTGTGGCACGTGTGTACAAATCTCCTGAGTAGGAGGGGGGAACCACAGCCTTCATAAGGGTCTCTAAATTGTCTGCTAACGATTCTTCAATCATGTTATTCCCCATTTCCCCACCAGCACCATCCCATTTACTCTGCCCTCCTCTCCAAACCCACTTTTAATCGTGAATAAAACACTACAAGCATCCCTCGTTTTTCTAAAGCATCCTGTTCTTCCTGCCTAAACAAGCTGCTTTGGCTTCAGCCACAGCAGCTGCGGTTTGCACTATTCAGCCTTTCAGGATGGGTTGGCTCAGCAAAACCCACTCTGAAAAAAAAGGGCAAGAGATGCCTTCCTCTTTTGACAAATACGTGTACTTGGTAAAAGGAGAGCTGTCCCCCTGCTTCAGAGAAAAGCCATGTGCTCTCAGAAACTCCCTAATAACACACACAAATCTTAATCCAAGGCTAACTGGATGGAATTGAAATATTTTACCTTCTGTATTACATCTGACTCCATATGTTTTTACAGTGAATGTGTTTAAAATGTCTGTTCATTACCCTGGGATTGTGCTATATGGCCACTGGGCATATAAAGAGTCAAGGCCCCGTGCTGCGCAGCACCGATGGTTTCGGTTGCTTTACGATACCCAGAGGAAAGCTGCTAATCCACAGACACACACCACAAGGTCTGGTTTTCTGATGACCTTCCCCTTTTACTGCCAGAAGCAGCACAAATTGTGCAGAACCCAGGGGAGTGGGGAAAGGCATTTCACCTCTCATCTTGCTGCCCCATCAAACACGAGAGGTGTCAGCAACAAGAGGCTCTGGATCTCTACTCATAAATTTTGGTGTGGAATTGCAGCAGTTTGGGCACTTATTTTGACTTTATGTAACTTTAAATTATTGCATAATCACATTTTGGGAGTTTGAGCTACAGTGGACATCATAGGAGCTGGAGTGTCTCATCCAGCAGAAGAAATTAATAAAATGCAGAGAAGGCAAAACACAGAGGCCCAGTTGTTCCTGGGTGCTTCCATCACAGAAATGCTAATTACAATAATTTGATGTTGTCCAGATTGTAGCACTCCATCAAGTTAATGAATTTTAGCATTGTGACAAATGATTTTTTGTCTCTAAGTAGGCTGTACAGTATTCTCCTCTCAATGAAATGATTTTAAATCTTTAAAATTTCAATTAAATTTCAGAAAAAAATATTGTATGTGAAGCATATGAGTATTTTAAGAAAGCTTTCCCAATGTTTCAGCTGCCTATTTAAAAACACATGCAGTTAATTTCTGTTAACCGGTCCTACCATTCACAATCACGCCCAAAACACGCAAATCACATCATTCTTTATCCAGCTATACATCATCCATAACACCAGCTTGTGCAAAACACTCTTCTAAGAGTCAAGGAGGTACTCAGATTTGAAAGCATCATTTCTGTGTTTTCAGAGACTAAAACGTGCTGATGAATGAACAACCTCACAGCTGCAGAAACAAACAGTGGTTTTCCTCCTGATTGCCTCCACCAGCATCCTCACAGATGACTTACGCACCATTTTTTCTGAATTACTGAAACACCTCGTGCATACAGCTGCATGCACATTGATGTTCTGTTCTTATCAGATGCTTACACTGCAGAACTTCTAATTAAAGAATTGGACACTGGCTAGATGATAGTCTGTCAAATTAATAAATTATATTTCAGTCATTTATGGCAGCACAAAGAATGCAGCTTCTTCTAGGTGTGGGTCAAGCATTTGCTCTTTCATATTGTGTCTGCTTCAAGTAGAAATAACCAAAATAAAAGAATAGGAGGCAAATGACTACACGAAGTGGGGGAAACAGGCCCAAGTCCTTACTTACAAGTGGTTTGATCAAGGTCTGTAAGGTGCTGAGCACTTCTTGCAATGGGAGTGAAGGAGAGCTGGAAGACACCCAGCACTTTGCAGGATTTGACTCTGCTGCATGGTTTCCGCTAAACTTACAGCAGCAGCTGGAGTGATGCCAACAGTGAATGATCATATACCATGGCAGGCGGAGTTCATCCTTGTGAGAAATAAAATGAATGCTTTTCAAATCCTAAACTACATGAAGTTATGGAGGTTTTGTCTTTTTTTTTTTTTTTCTCTAATATAAACTTATGTGAATCATAAGTATCCTCTCCCTCCTGAGTGCAGGAAAGATTAGATTTTCAATTTCATCAGCTACAGTGGAAAAATCTAATAACTGCTCTTTATTAAATTACGTTTCAAATTAATTACCTTGAAGGAAATAATTGCACCATCACCTCTGTTTTATATTAGCAAATAAGAAAAAGGAAGAAGAAAAAAAAAATCTATGTGATATAACAGTCACAGGATGGATGGATGGGTCTTAAAATTAATGAGCTAGGAGCTAACAGTCATTAAACAAAGAACAAATAATCCCTCCCTGTTTCTTATGTGACAGTGACCTATGAGCCAAAACTCTAAGGACAACTGAACAAAAAGTAGGGAGAAGCAATGCCAGACCTGTAGCTGCCAGTGCCCCCGTACTGAAAGGCTAAACCCCTGTCTACATGGCTATGCCCTGACCCCAAGCAAAAGCTTTTAAAGTCTCTGATCCTCTCTCAGGCTTTGTATCGGTCACGTGGAGTAGCCATGCTTCAGACAATTGCATCTCTGATGTTATTACTGAATCAGTTCTCCCATTCGGGTGTGCAATTCTTTATCTTCAATGTACAGTAAGAACACAGAATACCCAGAAGCACCAGTGTCAAATTCTATGCAATTCTACTTGTTTTACCATTTTATAAGTACATGTGTACTTAGATGATCTTTAAGGTCCCGTCCAACTCTAACCATTCTATGATTCTATGACTATTGTAATTATTATAAACATATCTACATATAGTCGACAGCCAGAAGAGACAAATTAAGATAGGATTTAACATATTAGCTGTAGCCAGATGACCACCCCATTATTATAAGATAATAGCGTATGTTTGCAAAACATGATTGATTGCTTATCTGGCATGATATATTTAACATACTTTACTGCTCTAACAGCCAGAGCATCTATTTAGAGCCTTGCCGAGCTGCAATCTCACAGCTGCGGAAATTGCTGCATCGTCAACTCTGGTTGCAGAACTGCACTCCCAGACTTCAGCTTTTGTTTAAGCCACTGATGCTCTTGCCCCATACAGGCTCCTGGAGCCCCACAGTGATGGAGAAAATACTACAAAGGTGAATTACTAACGGCCCTGGGCTTTTTCTAAAAAGAAAGACCATTAACATTTTTCCTGTATTGTTCTTCTTAATTGTCTATGAAAGGTAAATGGAAGATGCAAACATCATCATGCTTTTTAGTTCCCATAGGACAAAATTAGATTTCACTTTAAGCATTTTAGTTGCAGCATTGTATATAAACTGCAGGATTCCATGTTTAAAAAGAAAAAAAAAAAAGGAAAGGAAAGCAGTTCAAAAAGGTATATGCAATGTGCGTTTTGCTTCAGTGACTATGACCTTTAAAAATATTCAAGCTGCTGTTTGATTTAAGATTTCAACAGCAAATACATTTTAATGCATAGTAGACTATTCTCAAAGTTCACAAAACTGTTTGCATAGATGAAAAAAGGACTAAAAGACTGTAACAGGAAAACAAAATAGCTGTAGGTTCCTTCCACATGTAGAATAACCTGAAACCAGTGAGTTTGCTCGTGCACAGTCTGATATCACACACTTCTGACTATTCCCAGCCGCAGACCAGCATTTTATAAGCCGCTTGGTTCAAAGTTCACATAAATCACCAGGAAACCTTCCACTACTATGGAATATTTAATTGGATTAAATCCTTCTCACTTCAGTTAGGCATTTTCCTGCAGCTGTGTTGCACAGCAGATTTTGTAGAAAGGACAGACCTCCCTCTCACGAGGAACACATGTGAAGACACCGGATTATAGGAGAGGTTACACCCTCACCACCTCCTGGTCCCTGCCCTGATTGGGGATCACACTCCAGTCCACTTGTTTCAGTGACATGTTTAGATATAGCATGACCCCAAAGGCAGACCACTCTCACTTCAGCAGAAGTGTCTGCTGTTCTGCATGTGTCTTACAGGTATTTTAGCTTTCTTTACTGTTGCTTAGCAAGCATCTCCCATGCACTGATCTATGGCTTCATTCAGTCACCTGAATATGAGCACCTGGTGTCACCTGAGATGTCTCAGGGAATCCTATCTGCCCACACTGACTAGTATGACTGATAATCTCTAGGCCATCTCAAGTTGCACTGGACACCCTCACTCAGGTAACTAAAACATGTCCATTGTGTAGAGGTCTTACCACTCACGTCCCCACTGCATTTGTGACTGTATACCTTGACCTTGCATTGTCTCCACAGCATCAGAGCCTTAGCTTTTACTCCCGTACCAGGGGACTGGCAGGGCTCTCAGCAAAGTGGGGCCGTGGAGACAACATTGTGAATGAGGGTGGCTCTTGGAGGCTCAGTCTTCTCTCTGCTTGGGTTGAGGATGGGAAGTCCACCCCCTTGCCCAGGAGCTCAGCATGGACCCTTGCCCCAGCAGGAGAACAGTCACGGTGCTGAGCTCCTGTGGTCAGTGCGTGGCCCACACACTGAGAAGCAAGAGGGGGGATGTGCCAGATGAGACATTTCTTCCTCCCTGCAGGGTACTGTGAATTTACACACTCGTTCTCTTTAGGATGGGTCATTCCCCCTCACAAGAGCTGGACAGAGGGGGTTTCCATCCTTGCAGGCAGGAGTATTTTCAAACACATTACATCCAACTTTCATATACATATTCATTGGACATGGACTCTACTGGGTGGGGTTTTTTTCCCCTGTATTTAATTCCTGTTTGTATTTAATTCCCAGCTCACTGTTATCCTTCTGTAGAGCCCATAGGTGACTACTGTAATATGGAGTGTTTTAGAAAAACACTTAGCACATGAAGTGGTTTTTCTGTTTTGTTTCCCCTTCCCTTTCACCAACATCCCTCACCAGTCTGAGGGGCTTTCGCTGATATAAGCAATCATTTATGCCCTCTGGAGCTGTACTGGGGGCAAAGCTCCGAGCTAAAGCCATCAACTTCATATTTTAACAACAACAACAAAAATCTGTGCTTGCAGGACTATTGTTGGTGGTTTTTTTAAGGTAGAATTTGCCTTCCCCAACCCCAGCCTGCAAAGTCTTGTGAACACTCAGTCCTTTTACCTCCTTGAACTAAGCAGCTTGCAGGATGCCAGCATCAGCCATGTGTTGATGGCTGCTTCTGCATCTTGGTCTCACCTTGGTTAAGACTGCCACATGCAGTTTTTTCATATTGGTTTATTATTTTTCTTCTTTGAAGAAGGGTGACAGAAAGCCCATGTAAAGAATGAGATTCTCGTAAAACCAAAATTGAATGCTGTTACACTTTTGGAAGCTTTAAATACACAGAATTGCAATATTGAAATACTGCAAGCCCATGTAAGATTTACTACTGACTCTACCCCCTCTTTTATGACACACGGGCAAAGCCTTACAGACCAAATGTCAGTAAACAGGTACAAACTCCTTTGGGGCTTTTGGTCTGTCATTAGCAATACCTGAACTGAGGTCTCTTCAGTTAGAACAAAGCAGCGTGGAGTACACCAGCACTGGACATAACAGTGCCTTGGATGGCTGCTCCTGTATCTTTGGTGCTGCTTTGGGATGAGCTCAGACAGCTCAAGGTCTCAGGCAGACCCAGAGGAACAGTTTCCTTTTGAACTTTTGGTCTGTCACCAGCAGTATCTGAACTGAGGCCTCTTCAATTAGAAAAGAACCACTATGAACACAACAGCCTCTACAAATATTATCAGGTTTGGGCTTCATTTTTTTCCTTTTGCCTAAAATAATGCACATACATTACTGAAATGCCATGAGACCCCTCCTGTTTATCTCAGCTTTTGAGATAAAAAGGTAGGTGGGTTGTTTCTTTTTCCTAGGTTTAGCAGCATAATACTGCTTTAATCTCTCCAGCTGGGCGACTGCTGTTGTTATGGATGTTGTTAATCTTTCTCTGCTGTTGCATTATTTAAACATTCTGTCACAGACAGTGGCACTTAGGCTAAATATTTTAAAAATCAATAAAACAAAACCTTTTCAAGATATTACTTGTGTGGGGGGAAGTTTTATCATGACTGTACTGGATTTCACTTCTATAGTGGCCAACCTTACCGATACTCTGTTTATGCTTATAGACATTTGGAGCTAAAAGTGAGCTTCAGGAAAAATACTAATGAAGTATTGGCAAGTATACTGGAAGTTATTCATCAAATTATTCATCTCAATTCCCTTTCAAAAAATATATTTTGGAAAATTCAGGAGCAACAACACAGCATATGAGGAAACTGAGAACGAGAATCCAACTCATCCTTGGACTGATGCTCCCAAAGAGGACAGGCAGTTCAAGACCAGGTTTCATTGAAGGGTCCAAGAAAACTTTTCTTGACTTCAATATATGAACCTCTGTCTTTACTGAGGACAGATTTAAATTACTGCTATCTCTCAAGACCTAAAAAGCAATGAACATATTTGTTTTTAAAGAACATATTCACGGTTCTTCACAGGGATTGACCCAAAGACCAATGCAGCTAACAATGTTTTTACTTATTCCAGGGAGGATCTTTCACAGCTAGAAAGAAAAAAAGAAATCTTAAAATCTTTGAGTTTCTGCTTTTATTCTCACAAGGGGACAGCAAGAGCAAGGGTGCAATTGCTTTCCAAACACATAGAATCATAGAATGGTTTAGGTTGGAAAGGACCTTGAAGATCTTCGAGTTCCAACCTCCATGCCATGGGCAGGGACACCTCCCACTAGACCAGGTTGCCCAAGGCCACGGCCAGCCTGGCCTTGAACACCTCCAGGGATAGGGCCTCAACAACCTCTCTGGGCAACCTGTTCCAGTGCCTTACCACCCTCAAAGTGAAAAACTTCTTCCTAATGTTTAATCTAAACCTGCCCTCTTCCAGTTTGAAGCCATTCCCCCTCGTCCTATCACTACATGACCTAGTAAAAAGTCCTTCCCCAGCTCTCCTGTAGGCCCCCTTTAGGTACTGGAAGGCCACAATAAGACCTCCCCGGAGCCTCCTCTTCTCCAGGTTGAACAGCCCCAGCTCTCTCAGCCTCTCCTCATAGGAGAGGTGCTCCAGCCCTCGGATCATCCTCGTGGCTCTCCTCTGGACATGCTCCAGCAGGTCCATGTCTTTCTTATGTTGGGGACTCCAGAGCTGGATGCAGTATTCCAGGTGGGGTCTCACGAGAGTGGAGTAGAGGGGCAGAATCACCTCCCTTGACCTGCTGGCCACACTTCTTTTGATGCAGCCCAGGATATGGTTGGCAATACATATGCTACATATACAATACAATACTACATGCTAATAGGTCAAAGGTAAAACAGCAAAAATAGTTCCCTGGAAAACTGGTTTGAAGGCCTATAGTGTTTTTAGCTCCCAGGAATAATTTTATTGCCATGCCATGCTTCATTGGGTCATGTGGAGGCTTCCTGTCAGCGTCTATCCAAGATACAGTAATACCAACATAGAGATGGCTCCAGGAAGGAAGCTAAAGTTCTGAACACACTAGCACTAACATATTAAACACTAACTATTCAGGTCAGGGGAAGAAACCACCAGATAATTTCTTCACCTGAGAGGTGGTTATGCTGCAGGACTCTCTCATAGGATGTTGTAGCTACGAAAATTTGGGTTCAAAAGGGTGCTGGACAAATTTGTGCAAAACAGATTAAACCTGAAGATTATTAAAGATAGATTTTCATGCAAACAGAAATAAGCTTCCCCCCAGAAGTCCCTCAACTTTACTGGATGCTGGTAAAGCACTTCTGGACATTATCAAGGTTACCCTGCCCTTCCCCTGTTCCCTGCCTTTCTGGGGCTGCCTGCTCTTCCTCTGCCAGAAGGACCTTGGGCCTCAGGGACCGCAGCCTTCCTCACAGTCCCGTGCTCTTCCTCCCAGTACTGCTACTCCAGCCAGATGGTAATGCACTGGGAAGGCTGCTTTGATACAGCAATAGCATGATGGGAATCAAACAAGTCATTAAGGGAGCCATAAAAATCACAGTTTAGTTATTACACCATAACTTCTCCAAGCAGGCCAGTCCTAGAACAGATCAAACTTTACTGACAAAAAGCTTTGTTTCCCAGAAAACCCCGAATGACAACTCTCACAATACATTTTTCCAAATCTTACTGCCAGGAGCCCCTAGATAAATAACATCCCAAGTAATCTGTAGCACAGTCATCTTCCCATAGCTATTTGTCCAAAGAACGGGCTCAAAATATCGACGGAGCTATTCAGTGCTTCGGCAGTAAGTTACAAATATTTATTGATTTAGCTTTCCAACAGACTCAAGTGTTCAGCCTGTTATCTGGCATGGAGGTACGTATCCCCCTCTTAAGTCCTGCCAGGAAAGTAAAGGATTTCTGCCAAACTGGTTTATTGCTATTCTCTTTCCCCCATGGCTATCAATACCACAGAGAACTGTACGTCAGCCTTCTGCGCAGGGATTGATTTTAACCTCCGGTCTGCTGCAAACGTGTGTTTGATTGACTGGTGTCTTCCTGATGGACCCGCTTTTCCCCCAGGGTAGCGCTGAGAATGGAGCATCCTCTTCACCCTAATCCAATGAAATATTTATAACCAGTATTCTTCCTGCAAACTGCGTACATACATATTTTTACATGACAGAAGCAACCATTACAGGGAGAGGTACAAGCCAGCAATGCCACCAGATTATTTCCCACACAATTCATCTTATTAACTTAAGCTTTATTTGGTGCCAGACATCCCAGTACCAGGAGACCATGAGAGCTGGCTTCATAAACACCCACTGTACTTGATGGAAACCGGACTTAAAGAAGAGATCTGAATGGCGGTTATTTCTTCTCTATTTAAAAACAGGTCCAAGATGAACAGATAGCTGGAAAACTCCTTTTGAAACGATTGCGTATTCACTGAGCTAGTTTCACAAGCTCACTGTTCATTGCACTGTGGCAGACACTCTCTACACAATGGATGCTTATAAGCTATTTTTCTAAATCTGATGGTTTACATTCCCTGAGGTTTTGCCCACGTACATTTAACATAATGCTTATCAGCTGTAAGTGCCATAGGAACAGTTTTTTTAAATTATTCCAAACAGTCCATAACTAAATTGGCCAAATAAATTTCTATCATTTTAGGTTCAATTCATCACACACATCATTTTTGTGCCGTTATCCACAAAAAGGCCCTGAAGATGCTTTGCTTGCTATCCACTTATTAAGCAAAAGAATCACGATCCAGTTGTTACTGTATTTCACCTTACAAAGGATTACCAACCACTGATGCACTATTGAACAGAGAAAGCCAAAGTGCCTTTAAATCTCAATTTCCCTGTTTGGTTTGGGGTTTTTTTTAAATTCAGCTTTATTAATATGCCACCTTTTCATCTTTGAAATAACTGGTGGTTACTCAATCACAAACATGCCTTTCATCATTTAAAAAGCCCACAAGTCTCGTTATGCTAACTCTCTCCTCCTGCCTATACGAAGAGCAGCCCATCAGGCATTTGTTAAACCTCTCCTTTGAAGTACTATTGTTCTGATGTCATGGATGTTTCTTCTAACCTGACCATATGAAAGAGGTGATACGCTTTTCACACTCTCATTTCCACATAATTTAGAGCCCATCTAAAGCACGGAAATGAGAAATTATGCTTCTAAGTTTGAAAAATAACAAGGGTTTAGATCATCTTCCCACCCGTGACACCAGTTCCCTGCTGCTTCTGCGTGCTCACAGCTCTCTAGGGACCCTGGAGCTCAACCTCCACACAGAGAAAAGCCAATGTCTGCACACACTCTAAGGGAACCTCATTTTATCCCCACACAGACACTGACCCAGGGCAACAGGCAGGCACAGCCAGCACACAGCTAACTCACACGCTGCCGCCGGGCCCCGGCAATCTGCTTTACTTTAATTGAGAGAAACACTTCCCCCGCTGCCTTCCACCACTCCTTTGCCACAGCCGCACTCTAAACAAACAGTAACAAGTGCGTCTTCCAGGACTTACAGGGTTAGGTGCAGAAGCAAAAAATTGACACGGATAGTTGATGCAGCATGAAATGACAGGTTGCAAACTCACGCATGTTATGCATCTAACGCCAGACCTGCGCACGCACAACTGTGTCAGGCACATCTCCTGGAGAGGTGGCACGTCCTCCTATTCCACTTTGAAGAGCTGTTGCTCAAGCAGGTGGGGATGTGCTCTGCAAACGTTTTTGGCACCTTCAGGCATCGGTTCAGTCATCAAGTCCATATCCACCTGTTCTCAGCAGGCTCATCCTTGGCCGTGGCTCAAGGTCTAAAGCGGTGCCACGCTATCAGTCACTGCTTCCTCTGCTTGCACAGAAAGAGCTCCTTCTCTGCAGAGCATCTCCTAAGCATTTATGCCACAACTGAAACAGTTTCCTAAAGCATCTGTCTCTCTTCTTTGGGAGTTCTGTATCCCTGGATTTTTGCTATGCCTTCATTATTACAGCCTTTATATTGATGTAGTTTTTTTAATTAGTTTTATACTAACAAAATCATTTTGTTGACTTCACTCCACTTCAGTCTCCATGCTTCTTTGTGCAGTGCTAAATTGTGGCTGGCTACCTATCAAGAACACATGAGCCTTTCATACAGAGCAGTAATAGCTAGAAACTGAAGAATATCTTCTCTCAGGTATTTTGGGTGGATAAACTATATTAAGGTTACATTAGAGAACTATGTTTTGGGGAGCTGCATTTTGAAGATGAGTTTGAAGACAGAAATGAAAACATAGCAGAAGAGTGATAACCCTTGCTCTTGCGTTAAATAGACTTTAAATCATGTTGGCAAAGTACCGCACAAAACAGACAGCAAATAACTTCTTTTTTTTCCAAATAATATTTACAGACATAACAGGATCCTTCAGCGCAGTTTGAAGTCCATGGTGGTCTTCACTTCATTCTGAATTTCAGATAGTAAATTATCTTTCAAAATTTACATGGTGGATTTATATTTAAATTTTTCATTAAACAGTTCTTTGCTTTTTTCTATCTTCTTTTTTCTACCTTTTAATATAAAAAAAATTGAAATAACTAATGTGGATAAACTTATTCTTCCAAATTCTCAGATGGTTCATTCATTATTGTTCCCATACCTTCAACAGGATTAAATTAAGGAAAAAAAAAAATCCAACTTTTTATTCTTATTCTCTTTCCACTAAACAGAATACTTGGGAGCTGACCAGGTAAAAAGCATGTGCCGTCATCCCTTTTCTGTCTGTATTTGAAAATGAGTAACAAAGCGCTAGTATTTCAAGCAAACCTCTGCCATCTAGAATTTCCAGACTGTCCTTGAGATCTAAACGATTTAGGCTGACTATCAGTAACTAATTTTTACTTTAACTAATTCCATAGGAAAAAAAAAAGCTTAAAAGGAACATAAAGTTTAATGCAAGAAAATGATAGTCTCTTACATTAGAATGGATTGCTGTTATTAAAAATAATTCATCTACTTTCTTCTCTTACTTCAGTCAGCCTTCAGAGAACAAAATTTAAGCTTTAGAGTACTTGTAATTACAAGTGAGCTAAAACCAGAAAAAAATGCATAAATGCACTTGTTTCAAAAGCACTGGAAGCCCAACAAATAACTTGAAATAAATATTGCTCTGTAACACCGGACTCCCCATGATATAGAGTATAAAGAAAAACAATTCTGGGAGGAGCAACAGAGAACTTCGGTATCTTTTTATGGTAAGTATCTAAGTTTTAATAGGCAAATGAGTAAACTGAAGAACCAGAACTTTCCTTTCCGGAACACAAAACCAGGGATGGTTATTGGAGACTAAATAAAAATTATATTGCTCAGACACCATGGAGAGTCATTCATTTTACCTTTAGTAGTGATTTTCTATATCACTGAAGATACATCAAAGATAATATGGCTTCAGCCTTAATAAAAAACCAAACCAAACCACAGTCCCCCAGTAGCAAGCAGATTATACAACTCATTGTAGAGATGCAAATGACGACACCACTAAAGATATGTGCAGAGGATTCAATTCTCTCTCTGACCTTAGCTCTTACGTGCCAGCAGCCTGCCTTGTTTCAAATAGTTGTTCCTCAGCCAGTGAAAAACAGCTGCTGTTTCCATAGACGTTAATCTTTCTGCAGCCAAACGGGAGCTCTGCTCCGACAGCTCTTTCAGAGAATATAAGGATTCAGGATGCTGCAGACACCCATATTCTTGGGCAGCCAGAGCTTATTCTTTTTACAGAGCAAAGTGCAGACATAATTTCGGAAGGACGGGATAAACCAGGCACAGCAAAGCCTGCAGAACATCGGCAAAACCCTTATTCCCCTATCAGTACAATGCAAGTCATAAAATATGATAGAAATTCTGGAATTAAAAATGCAAAAGACTCCAGGGAGACCTCGTTGTCAATGGACATTTTACAGACATTTCACAGGGGTGTTCCATAGACTAAGGGAAAGATATCCGTGTAGTATATCAAAGGATGGGAAGGAGGGGGTGGGTAATGAGGATGTATTGGATAGTATGGGATCCGTGCATTAAATTTGCTAGAGAAGTTGCTGATGCCCCATCCCTAGAAGTGTTCAAGATCAGGTTGGATGGGGCTTTGAGCAACCTGGTCAAATGACAGATGTCTCATGGCAGGAGGATTGGACTGCGTGATCTTTAGAGGTCCCTTCCAACCCAAACCGTTCTGATTCCCTCTGTTAGCTTTGCTCAGCTCATGAAGATTCACAGCAAAACTCAGGAGTTGAGCATCCAACTCCATCTGTTCAGACCCAAATCACATTCAGTCAGAGACCACAGAATAAGGGAGAAGGTGCAGTTTCATAACCTAAAAGGTGAAACAGCTTGCAGATTTGCAAGAAAGCACATTAAGGATTTCTGCTTACAATTATAGTCTTGTATGCACAACAGCTGCAGAGCTGATGTCTCTTGCCACAAAAAGCCAGACAGCTACTCACAGCGAGAAGTGTGCAATAACCAAAAATTATCAGAATGTGTATTTTTCCCTCCTGATATGAGATCAGTCACCCTACCAAACTAATTCAACAAATTAACAATTGTCACTGTCCATCCATAACCTCTGGTAATTCATCCTATGCTGTATTTTATACACCTAAAGGAGGTGGCTGAGTAGTAAACGACTGTCTTGAATGCGATTGTATTTCTTTTACGCCTGCTTCCCACAACACGAAAACAACACACCGCACATGATCAAGTTATAATTATAAATAATGGCGCTCAACATTTAAACCACCAAGACTCTGCAGCTAATACAGCACATATGGGATGATGGGCTCTATTTCAGGCAAACAAGCAAGATGCTGTTAGTGTGCACAATGCCTAGCAAAAAGGGCAACAGCCCCCATCGGGGCAGGGAGAAACTACTGTAATATAAATAATTGGCAAAAGAAGATTTCATTTCACATCTGAACTCAGAACAGATATTAAAATAATCTATTGTGTCTGGGATTGACATTTTAGATAACACTTAGGTCAAGGGAAGTTTCCTCATCCTCTTCATTTACCGTTGCTCCCCAAGAGTCAAATCCTTCTCCCTATCCTGTGGTCTCCACTTTTTCTCCTAATTACAAAGCAGTTTTCCTCCAGTCAAGATATATAAGTGATAGATTGTGACTTATGTAATTACAGCAGCTCATCTAGCTCAAACTGATGGCATCAGTTAATCACATAACTGCTGCTAACAATAACAGAGAGGAACAAAACCCAGTTCTAAACAGAAAATTAAGTCAAATAAATTAAAGAACAAAGAACCCTGATGGAATCATAACCTGCTCATAGGCATTTTATGAGCAAAATTCATCTCAATAAATCAAATAAATTCTGTAGTTATCCACTCAATACTGCTTCTATGCAAGTGGATGAAATTTTACAGCGAATTTTAGAGAGAAACAGTAAATCACTACATTAAAAATCAAGACAACATGATATCAGCTCTTCTGTGTGCATGAGAGCCATCTACTATCCAGGTGTTAAGTGGATTAACTTATATTGCCATGTAAGATGAAATCAAGTTTTCCTGGCTAGATTTAATTTCTATTCTATTTATGGAAAGTTCCCGTTAACTCTGAAAAGCATTTAAGCTGTTTAGGAACTTAAGTCTAAACGGAAAAATCTGCAAGCCTCAAAATAATGGTTTGAATACTCATTCTTGTTGCGACTACTTCAAATACGTCATCTGCCTAATTTGAAATATCAATTTGAAACCAGGTATCTCTCTCCAGGCGAGTGTTGTAACCACCAGCCCAGTGTTCTTGGGAAATTTCTCCATCTGCTTTGCTGGAGCAGCTCCATTTTGTGCAGTTGATCCACAGATATAGTTATAGACACAGAAGACAGAGGTTATATCAAGTGCTCAGACTGATCTTCAAGGTCCTTTCCAACCTAAACCATTCTACGATTCTCTGCCCCAACATTTAACTTTCTACACAAGGTAGAGAGTAATACATCAAGGGACCATCGCTTTCCAGCATCAGCTCCACTGTCCACCTGGAGCTGGATACAAACTAGAACCATCCAAAGATGCTGATTACAATTTCAGACTGGGAACTGTCCAGCCCCCAGGTTCATTCTCTTGGAGACCCTCATGTTTGCATCATTAGTTCAACAGCTATTAATTATCTCCTTTTAAGGTAAGTGTATAGGACAGTTGGTATCATGCTCAGAGTAGTTACCAATACCATAATACCTAAGCAATTTCATTAAAATAAACAAATCCCCAACAGTTCACAACAAGTTTTTTTCAAGACAGTAATAAAAAAAACCCCAAACATGCTTCATTAACAATCAGCCCATTACAGTTCGGAAATATTTCAGAGTAATTCAGCTCAGGAAGAAGACTGCAAATCCTCTTAATTAGAGCTTGTTATGTAGCTACACGCATGCACAAACAGTCCCGCATTTCAGGAAAACATGTTAGAAGACTTTTAAGTCTTGCAACCAGAAGCAGAAGTTAACCTCTTCTTAGCTCCAGAACTAGAGAAAGCAGAAAAGCCTCATCCCCTCCGCGAACAAAATTAGGAATACACACAAAAAAAATTCTACCCTTACATTTGCAGAAAGCAAAGGCAGGGACTAGAAGTAGGTACTGCCCACTGTAGGAGAAGACCAGGTTTGAGACCGTCTGAGGAACCTGAAGGTGTACAAGTCCATGGAATCTGATGAGATTCATTCGCAGGTCCTAAGGAAACTGGTGGACAAAGTTGCCAAGCCACTATCCATCATATCTGAGAAGTCATGGCAGTCCGGTGACGTTCCCACTGACTGGAAGGGGAAAGATAACCCATATTTTAAAAAGGGTAAAAAAGACCACCCAGGGAACTACAGGCCAGTCAGTCTCATTTCCATGCCCAGAAAGATCGTGAAAAACAACCTCCTGGAAACTCTGCTAAGGCACATGGAAAGTAAGGAGGTGACTGGTGACAGCCAACATGGCTTCATTACAGGCAAATTATGCCTGACAAATTTGGTGGCCTTCTACAATGGCGTTACAGGGTTGGTGGATAAGGGGAGAGCAGCACGTGTCATCTACCTGGACTTGTGCAAAGCATTTGACACTGTTCCACATGACATCCTGGTCTCTAAATTGGGGAGACAGAGATTTGATGGATGGACCACTCAGTGGATAAGGAACTGGGTGGATGGTCACACTCAAAGAGCTGCAGTCAACTGTTCCATGTCCAAGTCGTGAGCAGTGACAAGTGGTGTTCCTCAAGGGTCAGTACTAGGAGTGGTGCTGTTTAATGTCTTTGTTGGCAACATCGATGTTGGGATGGAGTGCACCCTCAGCAAGTTTGCCGAGGACACTAAGCTGTGTGGAGAGGTCGACACACTGGAGGGGAGGGATGCCATCCAGAGGGACCTGGACAGGCTGGAGAGGTGGGCCTATGCAAACCTCATGAAGTTCAAGGCCAAGTGCAAGGTCCTGCACCTGAGTCGGGGCAATGCCAAGCACAAATACAAGCTGGGCAGAGAATGGATCGAGAGAAGCCCTGAGGAGGAGGACTTGGGGGTGTTGGTGGATGAGAAACTTGACATGAGCTGACAAAGTGCGCTCGCAGCCCAGGCCAACTGTATCCTGGGCTGTATCAGAAGAAGCACAGCCAGCAGGTTGAGGAAGGTGATTATGCTTCTCTGCTCCACTCTCGTGAGACCCCACCTGGAATATTGTATCCAGCTCTGGAGCCCCCAACACAGGAAGGACATGGACCTGTTGGACTAAGTCCAAAAAAGAGCCACAAAGATGATCAGAGGGCTGGAGCACCTCTCCTATGAAGACAGGCTGAGAGAGTTGGGATTGTTCAGCCTGGAGAAGAGAAGACTCCGGGGTGACCTTATAGCAGCTTTTCAGTATCTGAAGGGGTCCTACAAGAAGGCTGGAGAGGGACTTTTTACAAGGGCTTGTAGTGATGGTGTGAGGGGTAATGGTTTCAAACTGTAAGAGGGTAGATTTGG
Source organism: Charadrius vociferus (assembly GCF_000708025.1). Taxonomy (NCBI): domain Eukaryota; kingdom Metazoa; phylum Chordata; class Aves; order Charadriiformes; family Charadriidae; genus Charadrius; species Charadrius vociferus. The sequence continues at coordinate 1,148,963 of NW_009649306.1, forward strand.
AATATATATTAGGAAGAGATTTTTTCACTATGAGGGTGGTGAGGCACTGGAACAGGTTGCCCAGGGAAGTTGTGGAGGCCCCATCCCTGGAAGTGTTGAAGGTCAGGCTGGATGGGGCTTTGAGCAACATGGTCTGGTGGGAAGTGTCCCTCCCCATGGCAGGGGGTTTGTAACTATTTGATCTTTAAAGTCCCTTCCAACCCAAACCATTCTATGCTTCTATGATTCTACGATTCAATAATCTTCCAAAAGCTTACAAGCTTTTATACTAGTTATCCTCATCAGGAACACAGATAGTGCTCATTTGCTGCAGTTAAGAATTAGGTTACATTGGCCCATGTTTTGAGATACCAGCCAGCGGAGGCCAAACAGAACGAATGACTGAAAGGGTGGAGGACAGGTAGAACCCAAATACCACTGCATGCACCAACTTTCATACTGACGGGAAATGGGTCATCACAGGGAAAGCATTGACACTGCCATCAAGGACCATCTGATTAGTAAGTAAGGTAGCCCAGAATTATCTCTGATTGAACACCTACTTAATGCTATGTATCTTCCCCTCGTATCTTCATCTTGCTATGTACCAAATAAATTATGAGGCCACTGTGAAGGCACTGATGAAACAAGAATACCTGTGTGATGTTAACAGAACACCATAGGACTTACATCAGAAACTATTCAAAGAAGGAAAACAGCTTTGGGGAAGAAGATTTTGAGACAACAGAAGTGATTTTCCCCATTATTTTCAAGAGAACGTTGCCATGGGAATGGAGTAATGCAACAGTAAATAACACCTGAGTGACTTAGGATAGTTAAGGGTGAAGAAGATTGACATATTTGACCACATAGTTCTTCAGATGCAAGAGAAAAAACAAATTCAGGTAACAACACACAAGAAGTGTATTGTCGTACCATAGGGTGGCTCATTCCGTGTGACAAACAAGTCGGACCAGCAGACTCAGTCACAAGCTAATGATGAAGCACCATGTTTACAGAAGCTGTTTTTCTCCCCTATAAAAGCGAACAAACAAAAGAGTGTTTGCGTAAACATCTTAATTAAGGCTTTTTTTAAATTTAGATATAATACTGCATCCTTCCCCAGAAAGCCACAAGTCTGACCCAACAAAGAAAATAGAAACACAGCATAGAAACATAGCATTCAGTAATTAAGGCTCCAGTTATACACCAGCTCGTTAGTTCTGCCTGTGCTCCTCATGCTTAAGATTTTTGTTTGTGTGAGGAGGCATCACCTCCATTACAGATAACACATACAGTCTGCGTCTTATAAACCGCTTCCCTCTTACCACAGATGGGAGGTTTGTGTCAGGACTTTCTAACACATCTAATACATCAATCCGTTCAGTAATTAAGGCTCCAGTTATACACCAGCTCGTTAGTTCTGCCTGTGCTCCTCATGCTTAAGATTTTTGTTTGTGTGAGGAGGCATCACCTCCATTACAGATAACACATACAGTCTGCGTCTTATAAACCGCTTCCCTCTTACCACAGATGGGAGGTTTGTGTCAGGACTTTCTAACACATCTAATACATCAAGCCTGTGGTGCTCTTAATTGGTTTTTTGCATTCTGACTTAAAGAAGAAAGCAGACTTTGCAATACTATTAGGACCCAATAGAGACAGAGGTAACAGCGTTTCAAAGTGATTTCTCTCTAAATGACTTTGGGAGGCGTCGGGGGGGAGAGTTACTGCCACTGAAGGTTAAGTAGCTATAGGAAAATATCCACACAGGAGTAAGTTATAATATTCTTACCATAGCTTCAGTGAATCTGGAAGCAAGAAGGTTTAAAGCCATCAGAGGAGCGGGTTTCTGCTCCAGTCTCCCAACAGGAAGAGTAGGAGCAAGAAATACAACTGACACTGAGACAAAGGAAATGAATATTGCAGCCTCTGAGAATGGGGGACCTGAACCAACAAGCCAGGCCTTTGCTGGTCATTTCCTGAACCTTTCCTATAATCATGAGACAATGCTCTGCTTCTGCAAATTCAAGGATCCACAGCCCTTCAGGGATACCAGTTAAGCCCATGGGGATCCAGGGGAGCCCTCCCCTGTCCCACCACAAACCTCCATTCCCTGCTGCACCATCACCTTCTGCCCAGACACATGTGGTAGCCAGAATCCTCCAGTTTGGGAAAGGTCTCTGCAAAGATCTGCGCAGGGAAGCCTGATCACTGAATGAGCTTTTAAAAGGGATGAAATTATGAATGACTTTCATGCTCAGACAATCCACCAGTGCAGCTAAACAGCAGGTCCCTCACTGATGCCCTGCTCCAGCTGCCGTAGCAGTCTGGGGAATATGGGGTTACCAAGCAATGCCCTCCGCTGCTTGTGGCATCTGCTAAAAAAAGTTGGGCCCTTCTCATGGAAACCTTCTTGTTTAATAAAAAGCAGTTACCTCTTGATGCCATGCCTCAGAAAGGAGGCTACACGGCAAGTTAGCTGTGGATCCTGCTCTGGCTGCATGGTGTGTAACCAACTATTTTCGTAACAAATGGCATCAGAATACAGATTGCTTTTGTTTAGCCTCTTTGGCCTGCAACAGTGGTGATTAAATAGTTGTCCCAAGCGCTGCTTTAATTAAGTAGTGTCACTAAGTTATTTATGCTAGGCAAGAGCTCCTGGTCATATGCCAGCCTTTACTTTTAACTCCTTTACTGCAAAGATGTGCTGCAAAAAAGCACTATCTGTCCTCTACTTTGGTCACCCCTTAGTATTCACCAGACACTCATTTTCAAAAAACGCTAGAAGGGCATGCAGTTTTACCAAATTAATGTTTACTATAAGCAAATTCCCCAACATTTAGAGAAGGCTTTAGGCAGACCCTGTTGTAAAGGCCTTTCCGTGGCAATTATTATATTTAAAATACTATAGCCAAAAGGTACTTTAAATGGACAGATGAATTGCTACCTGGTCTGACAGAAGAGTTTCTAAAAGCTCAGAACTCAGTGAAAACATTAAGGGTTCAGCCTGTGGTCATCAGTGAGGAGCCCCTCTGAAAGTAAAACAGAAATGACTACATATACTGCTTCGGGTATACAAGGCATCAGTTTGCATTGTCAAAAAACAGTAACAGGAATTCAACCAGGACATTAGGGCTTCGGGAAGGTGAACTTACCAAAACAAGAATCCAGGCAGAAGCTAGAGGCAGCTGCACGTTTCCCCCCGGCCCAGTACCACCTCCCAGTGCCCAAACCTCAGCATCACGTGGACCCAGGTTATTCCTGGGGTCCCTTCAGCTGCGTGTCTCCCTGCCGCAACTCCCCGGCCAGGCTATGGAAACCCAGCGGCACCTTTTACTTGCGCAGATTTTTTTGCTGCCGAGGATTTTCACTTGCACAACCCGACCAGTTCCTCCTGCTCCCATACAGGTGAAGTATGTCCTCTCAGGCATGGTGCACGCGTCAGCCTAGAGATAGAAAAATCACAAGACTATTCTCAGCCCTTTGAGTAAGTCTCAGAAGCATCATTTGATCAGGTCTGGGTCTATTTCACTCGCTCCCCAGGCACTTCAGGTAGGAAATAGCTTGCCTACCACTTCATAAAATGACAAGTTTTATCTGCAATTTCTAACAGCTTCACATAATAGGAAAAATATAATCGAGATTTTTAAAAAAGGCAGCTTTAAAGGAAGTACAAATGACTCTCACCCCTGGAAAAGCTGCGTGGAGCTGTTTAGCTATAACTACACCAGGAGGAAACATTACCTCTCCTGGCTTGCCTGGTGTTTATGCCTCAGGGGGGAGCAGATTTTCCTGCAGTCATGGTGGAAAAGAGAAAAATGAAGCTGTAAGTCTGCTTACAGAAGGAAACAAGTTGGCAGCAATGAAATATATTCAGCCACGCAACCCCTTCTGCTGCTTTGCCAACCTCACAGAAAGCCAAAAGGTTAGGTGGGAACAGCAAGAAATTCTTCATTGCCCCAGGAGTCAGCATTTGTATCAAGACACAGCATGGAAGTAGAGTTAGCCACGTTCAGAATAGCGAAACAACTCAGCACATATTCTCAAGGGGTTTTATTTGTTGGATTCTTCTAACGTAAGCAAGGTGGTAGCTGTCTTTCATAGAGAGAGGGGGGGAAAAAGGCATCCGTATCAATTCTTTTACAACTCGCGCAATGCCATACAAGCCGTTGACAGCTGAAATGCAGCTTGAGGAATCACCCTCCATTTACTGATGTCTTTTGGAATCCATTTACCTGACGAATGTCCCCAGTTCAATTACTTGTATGGAATTCAGATTGGGCACAAGGGAGAAGCAAACAGCTAGAGATGTTGCACCACAGGCATCTCAAATGAAATACGGCTTGAGACACTGAGCAAAGGGAGGAATAGATGGCACAGTCTATTTTGAGAAAGACTAAGATTTAACTTGCTTTTGCACATTATTAACATCACCTACGCAAGCTGCAATGGAGTGTTTCGGAGTGTTTCTCCAGAAGTGGTTTACAATTCGCTGTTACTGATTTATGGTTAAAAGGGCACTGAGGAGAAAAAATAAGTTACCTTTGTATTCCTTTTTTTATTACTGCTTTATTTCAGAATTTTATTTTAAGTTGAGGATACATTACCTAATTCTGTCAGGCTATGGAGCCCAAGACACATAGATTACATTTCAAGTAGCATGCTGCTGATACTGCAGAGCCTGGATCTTGTGAGATATGACCAGAGTGAATACAAAATGCTTCTATTAAAAGCACTATGTGAAAAAGGTCTTCAAGAATACACTCTTCAGAATCATCATTTTCCAACATCCGTTTCTCAAGTCATCTTGGGGTGGAGAGGAATATTTTAAAAATCTATTGATTTCAAGTATTATACTTATTGTCTCTGGTGATCTAGGATTACTCCACAGTATGAATTGGCTATTTTAACCCAAACTGTGATTTGCCATTTCTGTCTACAACATTTAAGCAACAGAAGAGTCAAAATTTACACTACACTAACCTGAAGCTGTAGTCTTAGAGCCAGCGAGAGATGTTTTTGCATCCCCATTGCTGCAAAAAAAAACAAAAACATCTCCATCTCTTCAAAATACAAACTTAGAAATCCACATTTGCATAAACAACAGAAATTTGCAAGTGACTTTACAAAACGAGCAATGCGTGGTCTTTACTCCTCAAAAAAAAAAAGAGATGGGGGAGAGAATGGATAGTAATGACAACTGAGGCAGCACTGAAAAAGCCTCAGTGAAGATGTCTGTAGAGAGAAGTTCTGCTTAATAGTTTTGAACAGGCACACACAAGAGTTTTTCCCTGCATACAGCTTTAAGTAGCTGACGAATGAAGTTGGATCTGGAAATGGAGTTCGTAGGCAATTTTGAGGAAATGAAGAACAGTTAATTCCATATCTACAGGTTAAATGAAAAACACCTGACAAAAAATGGTCTTCAATTACGTGACCAAAGAGGCATCAGATGAAGGAGAAAAAACAGCCTTGCAATACTTCAGAACAAAGAAGGAAGAGGCAGAAAGAAGGGATGCGGGGAAAAAAAGAGCCAAAGATTACATAAAAGAAAGGAAAGCCAGAGAAGACCAGAAGTTCATCCACGTGCAGGAGATGCAACTGTACATGACTGAAGACTTTTTTCCTCATGCAATGAGCCGAACCAGCCAACAGGAAATTCAGACTGTGTTGAGAGCAGGGACACAGGATGAAAAAGATCTCAGTGGTTCAATGGAATAACTCGCTACTTATCCTCCACACTCAGTCGCATCACAAGATTCTCATGAAAATTGTCAATTACTATATGGATTAGGAAACGAAGACAAAAAAGAGAAGAATCCAGCAATATTCAACAGAATCCCTTTCATCTCTAGAAAGGGCAAAGAGGCACGACAGGACAAACAGGCTGTTCTAAAGAAGCTACAGTGCCTCGTGCCTGCAGGGCAGTCAAAGCCCTGAAGTATAGGCTCAGCTTTGTTCCAGGCTAAAGGCTATTTAGATAGACTAATAAAATTTAAGTAGGAAATGGAAACTTCCATAGAAACAAAAATCTAGGGAGCTTAATGCATTCTCTTTAGGGAAAGTTTTCATCCCATTCCAGATTTCTTGGGGGGAGTGTTTTGAGATAGGGCTGAAGACTTGACGATGCATATTAAATCAGGAATTATAAAATTTAGGAAGTTAAATGCCTATAAGTGGAAAAAAAAGAAAAAAGTAGTGATCTGGACTTAAACAGGCTTGCTAGATTGTTCTCAGTAGGATAAAACACTCAACTCTTCCTTTAGAATAGTATTTGACAGAATTTGAACTGGAATGTATAAGGGAAACAGGTAAAATAAAACAATACAGAAGAGGCATAAATAACCCTTTCTTACCAGACAAAGATAACTAGTTTTCTAGAACATTTTCCTTATTCTAGGTCTCATCCATTATCTGCTTGACATAGTACCATAATGTATTTAAATCAGGAAATACTACCAATTCCAAGGGGGATTAGAATATAATATAGAAAGAATTAGTATTTCGGTTCTTAGTGCAATTTAAGAGAGGAGTGACATTCGGAAATACAACAGAAGGTACAATTTGTGCACTTTCTCCTACAAAAGGACTTCACCAGTTGAAGACATCCAAGATGGATTTCAGCATCTCACCAGTGGTCTCATAGCACTCATACATTTGGATAGAAAAGGACCAGCTCAGTTCAAGCGCACCGGCTGGGGAAGCCAAATACAAAGTCATTCTTTGTAAATGCTTTGAGATTAAAATATCCTGTGATCTCCTAGCCAAAAAAAAAAAGTTGCAACATTGAAAAAAAAAAAAAAAACAATCTTAAAAGCAAAAAAAGAACACTTCTAAAAGTCATTTTTCAACTCAGTATTTTATGTCAAAATTATTTAATCTTTTTAATTGATGACCAGAGTGTCATGCATCCACAACCAAACTATTCACCGTGATCCCCGCACTGGCAGACTCGTAATCGCAAAGTTGTATTTTAGCCACCTGAACCTGACAGAATCGGCTTGTTTTGCACACTTCCTTTTCATGAAAGTTACCCAGAGAACAAAGGCCTTCAAGTCTGCAGCTTGTCATGTTTTCTTGCTACAAAATAATCTAATACGGTAGCAGTTTTGAGATTTCCGAATCAATAGGTTTTCACTGTCATCACCAGAATCGGGTACCCAAATTCTTTGCCCATTTTTTGGCAGAGCTGGATGTGTGCGGCCTTTTTAAAATAGCTTATGACAACACTGAAAAAGTTATTTAAATTTTCAGCTTGACAGTTTTGACTTTACACAGAATCCAGACAAGGTAAACTGACTGAAGAGCCTTCAGAAACATTAAATCATGAATATGCACATAACGGCACCAAAGAGGACTCATGAAAAACTTGAATTGTTCCCTTCTGCAGATTGTTTTCACACAGAAGGACAAATTGTGCACTTCTGGGAAAATCTCTAAGATTATCAGGTGAAAAATAAATAATAATTATTGTCCCACTGCCCGCTTTTATATGAAGGGGGCCTTTTTTTCCTTTTTAAGTTTTCCCCCAAGAAAAAATAAATTCCTATAGCACAGAAATGTTCTTTGATACAACCAAATAACAGAAACAAGACACTTTGCACAACAGTCAGCCATTATTCCATTTCGGGTTTTTATTTTGCTCGTTACTGTGCAGTAACTTAACTTACAAGCAGCAGTAAGACAGAGGGCAGGTCATGAAAAATATTCGTAAACAAAGGATATTGAGAGTTTTTAGCACATCATTTGTGTTCAGCAATGGCCGATGCATCTCCGAACTGGCCATACCAATGAAATATGTACACCCCAAGGTAAGAAGCGTTCTCAGGTGACTCCCTAAATGCTACACCTGACATTGGCAAGCAAGGCTGCTGCTTCCTGTGGTATTTGAATGATGATACCCTTGGCCATTTGAAAATTCCAACAGCAGTTCAGATTTTTTGAATGATCATTTTGGAGTCTAAGAGGAAGTAAATAAAACCAAATTAAAAACATACCTGATAATCGTGAGAGCACTAGCTCCGTTTCTCCACTTTGATGCAGCACATGGTTCTAAAAAGACAACCCACAACTACTCTGCAGGAGCTGCCAAAGGAAAAAGCAAAAGCTTTTGGACAGAGATGAGTCAACGGGATTTCTTCGGACCCTGTCACTTACTGGGCTAAAACCAGCATGTCATATTCATCAAAAAAATATTGACCCAGCAGATCAATAATTAGAAATTGTTGACAATCTTCATTTGATCAGGTATACAAAGACAGTTCTGCTGAGCTACTGAAGAGAGGTTCCATGCAGCGTGGTACATCCAGGGCCCAGGCAGCTCATCTCCCACTCAGCCCTGGCTTCTTTCTAGCAGAGTACCTCCCACTGGCCAAGACCAAGATCTGGCCTCCTCTTCACCCAGCTGCAGGCCCCAGGATCTCGAGTGGCTTGTGGGAATAACAAACATGCACTAAGCATATGAGTAAGCCTTAGTTCCAAATGTCAGAATTGTTCTTCGTTGTGCTTCCCCTCCATCCCTCCTGCACTGAATTGTGACAGGTTTAAATTCTTTTCACAGTTGCTGCATCTTGCAAACTTACTCAAATTTATTTTTGTTTAGATTTCAGACCAAGACCAAAGTTTAAAGGAAATTACTTAAGCAGATGTATAATGAAAAGTAAAAGAAACCTCAAATGCAAAACTTGAAATCCAGCTTATAGATTTCAAAGACTCAGTTACTTTCACTAGAGGAAAATTAAACGTCATTTATTCCTGGATGCAACCTAAGAGTGATAACAAGAATTAAGAAAATCGAGAAAAACAACGAGAAGACTGATTACCCTAATTTGGAGGAAGGTAACTATCTCCTCACTTTAGAAGGCAGTTAGTCATCATGGCGGCTAATCTCCAGTCATGTCGCCAGAGAGAAGGAAGGAAGCTGCTGGCACACACTTCTCTTCCTAACACCGAACTCTACCCACGCTGTCATCACACGGCCCTGAGGCGTTCATCTGCCACTGTGGCATCTGCCTATCTGCCCCATGCCAGATTTTGGGAGAATGAGACTGAGCAAGTTAAGTGAGCTAACAGATGAATAGTAGAAGTAGTGCTCAGTAGCAAGAGCTAAAGCTAATTATAACTTGTCAGGCAAAAAACAGATGCAGTAGGAAGTTTTGTGAATTAGTTGAAATTCAACAGAAGGTTGAGTCGAGTTTCCTGATTAAAGGAACCTGATTTTAAGGTTAAAAGTTCCAGGACAGCTCTGCCCCATTTTCTCTCTTGCGATCATGGATCCAAGGCCTTCCAGCACCTACAAGTATAGGTCTGCCATAGGATGGGAGGTGAAGAAGCTACAGCTGGGAAGTGGTCTGCAGCTCCCTGCTATGCCAAGATTCCCCAGGACCTCTAGGACACGGTGAACACTTCGACTCCTGCAGAAATCTCAGCTCTGGCAACTTCACAGTCAAAATTACCAGCTGCACAGAAAGATCCTTCATAACCCCACACCCCTGAGTTCCCAGGCTTCTTACTGTACAATTGTTGGCATGAACTCCCCGAGATCACAACCCTTCAGCCACTTGAACATCACCATTTCCAGATCTCATGGCTTTCAGGTTCCACAGGCACCAGAGTATCAATACTGCACACTAATATAAGTGAAATATCACCACCATTTCTTCAACTACCTTCTTCTGTCTCCAACAGATTTCTAAATAAATGGAGTGACAGGTATCACATAGCTTGGAAACAGACCACATAATGAAAAATTAAACTATGCACAGAGTAATACTAGCAAAGTAACAGAGAGGAGAATTTATTTGTATAATACATGAACACATTTAGATGTTTCAAGACAACCCCTGTAAGCAATTTTGTTTCATGTTACGAATAGCTTGGTTATTTCTAACTCCCAAAAAATAGGAGGGGTTGCCATCAGCAGCATTGACTGTCATTACTCATACAACTCAAACCCAAATCCCCTTACCAAGCAGTGCTTCAGTGTTCCCTTCAGACAATGAAGCAACACAAACTTCTGGTTTTGAAAATAGGTGTATATTCCTCCCCCATTAATGCCCTGTCATGGTTCTTGTGCCCAACATTACAGCTGTAACCATAGTACCAACCTTTTACAGCATCTTCAAGGTAAGTCTAAGGCTATGCTTACATCTACAAGAAGTGTGACACGACAATCTGACTTGTAGAGCAAGATGTTTGGTGCTAAGAACCCAGCTTTCACTCTACATGCATTTCAAAGGGCCATACTTCAAACAAAATCTTACCTGGTCCAGTGGCCTGAACACTTGCCGAGTAGCCAAGACACACAGGATACATCCTGCAGTTTAGCTTTATCAGAGAAGAATCTCATTCACGCACTGACACCATCATGTGATGCAAACTGAAGCGTGAAAAGCAGAGACGACTCAGATTTATTTCAAGAGCATTCAACTGACCCAAGATAAAAATGGCAGTGCAGGTGCACCCTTGTTCTCCCAACAACTGTCTGCACCACCAGTATCCTTTATCACCATGGGAACATGCAGCGCTGAGATAAGATCCATTCAGATAACCCTCACTCCAACTTTAATCCTTTTCAGGCTTCAGCATCTGTCCTCCTATATGCATAAGGAAGCAACAGTCATTAATCTACATGATCCAACTTTAGTTAAGCAGGCCAAGGAATCATCAAACTGTCATCCCCTGTAAGTCTTCCCTCTCTATTGCAACAGTGGTCAAATTTTAGTTATATATGATGAAAATCCAGACTGGGTAAGAAAAGTTTTCCCCAATTTGTTTGTTTGTTTCACTTGATAACAAAGTACCCTAAGCTTCCTCAGAGACTTGCACCACACAAGACTACCAAAGAGAATAAGCCATGTTCTCCCATTTTTATTTTTTTTTTTCCTCATTTTAAAAATAAATCACAGGAATATTAACTGCTTAGTGTTGCAAGTGCCTGGAGCCAAACTCCTGTATGTATACACAACAAGATTGTTTTCACATGCCAATCCAATATCATCTTTGACTTATTGATGCTTACATCTTGTTTACTATCAGAAGCTACAAAACACAGAAAAGATTTACACTAAGTCAAATAATTTGGCTATCAAGGAAATACAACAGATTTTAGAATGACACCAGAACCCTAATATTTACAAGTATTTTCAATAATGAAAACACTCCATGAAATTCCAAGTTCATCAGTTACTACACATTTGTTATTAAAAAAAATAAATACTTGATCTCTGCTCTACAGCCTTAACATTGATATTATACAGCTTGACTAATAATCTTAAGTGTATCAATTTTCATTAGAGGAGTGTCTATTTTCTTTTCCTCTTCTCATTCCAGATTTTTTTAATGCAGTCTCTAACAAGAAAGAAGTGTCCCACCCCAAAAAAAACACACGCATTTACTTTTATGTACAATTTTAACACTTTTTTTTGAGACCTGATATATATTTTCATACTGATAATCAACATTCCTCAGGCTATTGTATTTCCTACAGAACACCAAGTTAAAGCTTTATTAATTTGGAGACATATAGGGACTACGTGCTTTTCTTGAGAAGTGACAACACTGATGACCCACTAAAAGAAAAAAATTCTCTGCTAATTATAACATGGAATGAATATCCTTTAATAACATTCTTTATTATGAGAATAAATACATAAAACAAATGCAATATATTAGCCACATTTCCTCATATACATTCAGAATATAACAGGAAGCTAACAGGCATAATCATCAGAACTAATTGAACAAACAAATTTTTACTAAGCCAACAACATTGAAGGAAAGCTGGAAAGTTTATGCACTAGTAGCGGGCAAAGAACATGTGATTTCAGTGTTTCCTTGATATTAATTTGAAGACAAACATACTGTAGTTATAAGTACGAACTGATGGAAGTGTTCAGCTCCGTGCAGTGGCTGTTTGAGGTTGTTCTGACTGCAACTGCTTTCCAAGGTATTCCCTGAAATACAACAAAAAATTAGATTGAGAAACATTCTGGAATGTGGGGAGTAGGATAGTGGTGGGAAATATGAGGTAGAGAAAGAGGAAAAAGCTTTAAGTTTATAATTATTCCTTCAAATAATGGCTACTGATACTTGATAGTCAACTGGAGCTACTATGATGGTACCTAAGCTTTAGGTATCCATCACCTACCCCTCTGAAAACAAGGTATGAACCGAACATCAACAAAACTGTAAGGAAAAAGAAAAAGCCCAGTGGTAATATTTAGAAGTCCTTGCAACTGTTACAGAACGTGCACAAAGCCCACAGATTTTGCTTGCTGAATACACATATTAGAAAGCGTGGCAAAGTATTTAAAAGTATCTCTTCCCAAAACCCAGCTGCATGAGCACAAGTAATACCAATGGACGTACTGGCAATTTAACCCATAAACTAGCAAAATAGACACTGACTGAAGAACTGCATGTTCAAGTTGGAAGAAAGAAAAGATACCCAAGCCAGGCCCACTGTATACTAACATTTTCTCTCACTTGTATTTTGAAGTGCTCTACATCACTTATTTTATTCTTGTCCTCTCAACACTGGAACAAACACCCCCCCAAAATCTTAGCACTTGCCTTGAGCAACAATATCTAAATTCTATGGAAAAATACTGCACAACTCTTCTGAACGTTCCCATTTTTCACTGTCTCCTGTGAAAGCAGCTCAACGCAGAACCACAAAGAAGCTGAAAGAGGTCTTTAGTAATATCTGAGTTGTTGCTTGTTACAGAAAATAAGCTCCAATAATTGTACCATTGTATCAGCTGAAAGAGAGGTTTCAGAACCTGTGTAAGGTAGGGGGTCTTTTTCCATTGCTGATCGTACACTTAGCACCACAGTTTTTCCTCACTACACAGGTATTTCAACCTACACAGGTTAAACCTTAGAAGCAGTTCAGAGAAATGATGTTCAGAATGAAGCCTTTTTAAACAAACAAAAAAAAAACCCCTAACTCAAGAGTATGCACTTTTGCTTTATTTAAAAAAAAAACCCCACAGAACCATAACAGTTCTTATTGCACATTTCAAAAACTAGTTTCCAGCTTTGAAATGTGAAGCTGGTTTCACATTTCAAGTTGTGAAACTTTGAAACTAGTTTCCAGCTTTTGAAATGGTCCTGTTGAACAGCTATTCCCTATGCATTACAATTCCTATAGGACAATGAAGTTTAGCATCGCAACTGTACCACCCAACAGAACTTTTCTCAGTTTTATAGTTAAGTATCTAGAAAAGCAAAACTCCTATAAAGTATAATGTTAACTTCAAACTCCACTAGCAAACGAAATAAAACCTAGTTGTACACTGAGCTATATGTTATGATTTAGCACCTTCCTTCACAGCTTTATCAGGCGTTGCTGCAGGATCACAGTACTTTAATGCTTGGGTTGCACTCAATAGGCATGACTCTTATGATCATAATAGGTAGGTTATCACCCTCGAAGTAGAGACTTCTGGCGGCAAAGAAGGAAATGAGCTGCTCTCTTGTGGTTTTGCAGGACTTAAAATCGTTCCACTAAAATAGACAAAATTTGACAGCCATCCAAAAACACAACCAGCAACTATGGAATAGCTTCCAAACTCAAACCTCCTTCTGTTCCCTCAGTACTTTGGTTTGGGGTTTTTTTCCCCCCCTTTGTTTCACGCCTATCTGCATGTTCTGATTCCAGTTTCTTGTCTGACAACCAGCCTTGAAACAACTGATGCTTGCTGCACGCATGGCTGTGCTCACAGCATCACAAGCCTGCAAAGTTATTTATTCTTAAAGCACACACAAACCATTTTGAATATGAAATTCCTATGCAATCACTTAGAAGTAGGAAAACCAATCAAGCTAACAATCTGTAACAGTACCACTATTGCACAGCTTACGCTGATTCAGATGGATGCTCAAGGCTTACTAAAATCCAACCATAAGACAGTGTGTTCAGCACAAATCTCTAAGGCAGAGCAATAGCATATTTCGTAGGTACTTAGTGCCTTAACAGACACATTCACCTTCTAAGGACATACAGTAGATAGTACAATACCTTCCCTACAAAACCTTTTTCTTCAGTCATTCATTTGCAGGTGTGAGCTTTAAGTCCAGGGACAAGGAAAAGCTCCTATCCCATTTCCCCATATAGAATGAGTATCTGCAGTTACTGCTCGATGCTGCCGTGCTGCAAGCCCAGGTAAAAACCCCATACTGTCCCTACCCATCACTTCTTCAGCCACCACCAAGGGCCACTGTAATGCAAAAATCTTGTCACACCTGCTGCTACAAGTACCAGTTAATTTTCTGTTTAGTTATCATTTCCAACTGAGTGTCACTAGGTAACCTAGGACAAGTTCTTGCATGGTCCATGCTGGATGATGAGCAGGATTGGTAAGAGACTGACAGGCAGAAGGAACTTAGACAGCTTCTCAACATGAAGCTTTCATGTGCAGCCTTAGGAGAGTGGACTGACAGGTTATTCTGCCAGACCTTTGGTCACTACTCCCTCCCATCTTCCACTAAAACTCAAACTACCAAGAGTAGCTTCAGTAGGCTCCTGTTTTCCTTCTGTTAAAATACATAGTAAAAGGACAAGAAGATTCAAGTATGTTTTTTACATCCTGGTATTTCATCACAGCAGGTGAAGTAGTACTGTAAGCTTCAGTCTTCCCACATAAATTGGACACAGGCATCCATCACTATTACAAATCAAGCATCTAAGATTTTTTTATTTATCCTGCACTGTTAATTATTTACATCTTAAGAGAAAAACTGGGCTTTTAGAGTTACTGTTTACCCCACAAAATTAAAACTACCTTTAAGAATGCAAGCATTCACCACATTGCACCGTAAGAGCATGTATGATGAAAGAAGGAGGACAGACCTTGACACCAAGATACCAAACCACTTCACAAAATATTCAAAACAGCATCTGACAGATTAGAGATGCGCACTACAACGGAAAGTAATGAGGTATTAGATTTGATTTTTACAATTACAAGATATAAACCCATGAATCGGGCCACTTCTCCCTATTTTAAAATACTTTTGTTAGTCTTTCCTTCATAACCGCAGAAGACCATCTTTAGCGTAACAAAGGCATTGTTGTTGGTCTTTTGCAAACATATCAAGTTTCCAAGACGGTTAAACTCAGCAGCAAAGTATACAACATATGAGTGTGACCACTACTGGCAGAGATTCATGTGTGCCTCATCAGCTCATACTAGAGACTAAGACAAAACACATCCTGCTAGCATTCGACATCGCTGAACTCCGGTGCCTACATACCCATTGTCTTTCAATACACAGTCTTACAAGTACTACCATTTTTCCCTTCTAACCAGGCCAAGCAGATCTGCAGGGCGTCACTCAATATGCATTCTACAAGATGTACAAAATTCAAGTACAAAGTTGCGGAACAAGAGCAAAACGCTCTCCTGGCCAACAACAAATTCAGTCACTAATTCTTTCCACTAGAAAGCTGCCTTTTAGCTTGAGCAGGCATTGTATTATTGTATATATTCCAAAAGCCAGTGAGAAGTAATAAACATTTTCTCAATGTAAATACAACAGCTGTCCAGCTGTTATATAAGGCTCATTTTTCTTTTAAATCATTTAAGAGGATGAAGGGAAATGAAATTATATGTACCAGCAGGCCAGTACTATTGAGCATGTTTACATATAATGCTTTTTTCCTTAGCTGCTCTCCAGAAACGGAAGGGAAGTTACCACATGTTTAATGGTGCTCCCTCAAGTCAATGAGCATCTGGTAAAATCTGTGCTCTCCGACAGAAATAAACTTACAGTTAAGCATGTCATTTTAGTATGTTCCCCACATTGGGATTCCCCAACTGTGGATATCTTTAAGGTATCTTGCAACAGTTCCTAGTAGCACTAACTTGGAATCAGCACTAAAAACCACGCAACAAAGAGTAAGAACGCAGTTTATGCTCTAGCATTAATAAAGATGTAAAGTTCATTGAGCAAAGGCCCAAGTACCTTGGAAATTCAAATATGCAAGTTTTGCTCTTTGGAACCAGAAGTTCCACTTTGAACATCTTCTTCACGCTGGAACAGAAAGGCCTTTATAAAGGTCACTTTTAGCCGCCTTCTAACTTCCTTCAACACAAAACCATCCTTATTACAAAGCAGCCAAAGCTGGTCCAGACAAGCTTGGATTTACAGTTAACTGCATTCATATACAAAACAATAGATTCAGTACAAATTTACAAGAGCACAAAATATTACCTCTTCACTGCAGAAAAGCATCAAAACATGCAAATGTAGTACATCACTGCTGAGAATAACTACAAAGTCCTCCACTTCTCAACTAAAGCTCTGATCAACAAAACTTGAAACACCACATTTTCTCACTTTCTTGGTCATTCAGAAGTCTGACGGTGAGGCATAAGTAATTTCCATTTGCAAATTAATCTTTTCATTCATATTAGAATAACTAAGTGAGATTCCTTCCACACTGGCAATTTCCTATTTTTCAGACCTAATCTTTAAACACACATTTTCTGAGGTATCCAAAGTGTTTTTTCCAAGAAGAAAAGGAAACTTAGAGGCAAATACGTGAATTTGTTGCATCTCGAATCCTTCCTCCAATTTGTCACTTCATCCAGTTTAATTTAATGGATTTGTTGGCCTATGAGAGACACTGACACCCTCAAGCTGAAATATACTTAAGTGTGGGTAATTGCAACAAATGCTTAAAGGTCATTGACGAAAAGCCACAAGAAACTGACCCAACATACAACACATCAAATTCAGTGAGTATGGAATAAGGAGAAAATTGCAAACTGCCACAAGACCCGAGCTGAATATTTTATAATACTTTTCCGATTGCACTAAAGACCATTGTCAATAACAAACAGTCTATGATAGATCGGAAGTTTTAAGGTTTCAACAGATTTCTAGAGGTCATGTGCTAAAAGGAACAAGCCTTGCAGTTTAAGAACTACTACTTTTAGTGTTATACTCCAAATTCCAGTGCTGTTAGATTTACCTGTCCTTCAAGGAAAACTGAAAATTCTCCTTTTTGGCAGGCAAGGGAAGAGAAGTAGATGAAGCATAGAAGAAAGGAAGGATGAAATTTTCCTATTCTATCTTTTCTAACATTTGTCTTAAATCTTGCTTAAATCAAATTTATTGAAGAATTGTTATCCAAAAAATTGGCCACCTTGAACACCTGTAATTTCTAGCTTGTTTTAGCAGACTTAGGTTCCCAAGAAGCAGAACGCTTTCCTTTGACAAAGAACTATATAAAAATGATTTTATTTTTCTCTATCTAAACAAAGTCCCATGCGTTTGAAAGTGAAAATGAAAAGCTAGTGCTAAAGAAATTCTTCCCTTTATGAAAGAGTACAGAAGTGTAATAAAGCTACAATAAAGAGTCTGCCACATGACTCAAGCAATCTAAAAGACACTGCCAACATACACAGTTACAGACAAATCATAAAGATACAATGAATAGTTAAACAAGTTCAAAGGACAGGCAGCAGATGGAATAGCTTGAACAGACAGAACAGATTTGCCATCTTTACATTGCATTTCTCCTATGGGTCTAATAACCTGAATTTGTTGACAAAAAGACACCGCAAGAACCTCGTTTTCATTCAGCAATTTCCCTTCAGAGAGGTTTTGTCCATTTTTTTGAAGAGTAATCTTAGATTTCCAGTTCACAATTTTACATACAAGCTGTAAAGAAATAGCAGATCAATGAGTTCCTATTACAAGGCTATTACTCAAACATTTTATTAGATTTTAAAAGAAAAAAAATCTATGCAATTCAATTCAATGCATGCCTTTCTATTAGGGAGTTGTTTTTCACTTCTAAGGTGCGCTATGAGCTAACACACAGAGACATTCTGTGAATTAAAAAGAACGAACTTGACTGAACTATGCAACTTGGTTTGAAAGTGGTTTTATATTTAATCAGAAGATTTAGTTGCCACATTGAACAGTAAGCAAAACGCTTTCAATACCTAAGAGCTTTAGGTTTGTAGAGAATATTTCTGAATGACCGACATGGATCACGTTTAACTGTCTTTTCCTATCAGGAAATCCAATCTTTGAAGTAACACCAATCAGAAGTGAAACTACCAAAAACTTACTACTTTGGTGACATGCTTTTTCAGCATAGTACATAAAAATGAACAATTTCTTTGAAAAAAAAAGAAAGGGCAAACTGAGCAGGATGTTTGACATTTGCAAAATATTTGCTCCGTGTTAACAGAAGCTCTAAAAATATTAAAATGTTTTACAAACAGTGCAGATCTCATGACAGATAACATGACCACAGTGTGAAATCCCTGCAAGCGCACACACAATACAAACCACAGTCCCTACCTGTATAGAATGAAGCTTTACAAGAATACATGTACATGTTCCAACAAAAAGATGGAGCACTCATACTAGATATCAAGCGTGCCTATAGCTAATTGCATTTTTGCCTAACTCATCTCATTCTAGCTAGGAACTGTCCTCTTAAGAAAATACATTAATTTTTATCAGGGACACAATCTACCTTGCCAAACTTTTCAGTTAATTAACTTCTGTTAACTACTAAAAAGGAATTCTTTTGGTGATGAAGGCTAAGAAATAGGATAAATAAATACAGTGGATTGCATTATCACATAGGCATTTTTTCCTAGATTTAAGACTACTCTACTAAGCATTAAGTGCCTGAGTGTTGGGGAAAAAAAAAAAAAAGCTGGGGGGAAGGCCAAACTTCATGGCTGCCAGTTAACTATCATTACACCTTCACTTCTCACTACCTAAAGCAAGGTACAGAAGCTATCTTAGGAGATACATGATCTGTGGAGAACAATGTTTATACCAAAGAAGAATAGTGACAAATGCTGAATATTCCATGCTAACTCTATAGAACAACAGGATCTAAATATAGCATACTGCAAACCCTAGGCAGTTTCACTTTTTTTTTTTTAATGTCTCTCTGCATTACCAGTCATTTTAAAATACGGAAAGCAAGTAATTTTGTCTGGGATGTGCACTCTGAAAATTATATATGAACCTGTTGCATATTCAAAGCTTATCTGAATTTGTTGCTTCATTCAGTATGCCATTTATTAATTTTACTTCCAATACCATACTTGATCATGCATCAATGATGCATCCTAACTCCCATTGTTTAGCATCCTCCAACATACTGCACTCTCCACGTTGGTATCAATTCACTGAAGAGCAGTTTATTCTAAAAGTCTGCCTGCTTAGAGGAGGTTTATAGCTCAGAGCCTGCACAGGTGAACGGACCCTGGGGAGATGAGGCATCATACCTGAATCCAGAGGTAAGAGATGCAATCCCTCACTAACAACAGCTCACTACTAAGGCATAAGCAGAAAGGTGAGACAACACAGTCCAATAGTTTAGTCAATGGGAGCAAATGCCGAAAGATGCTATGAGTTCTGCCATTAAAAATAAATGAGTTTGCAGTTGGATCCACCATGGTTTCAGTACCACTTGTATGAATACCGAAGAACTTTTGACCTATAGAGGTCAAACCACTGCATTTTACTTTGTTCACACAAATGTAAAGAAGACACATGATCCATCTCTGCACAGCTCAGCTAGACTGGATGTTTTATTAATTCTCTCTTATTTCTGACCTCAGGTCTGCAACTCCCAACAACACTGCTGCTGACAAAGCAAGAAAAAAGGAACATACTGTACTTACTACATAAGCAAACTTCCCTGGGCCTAACCCAGGTAGAAGACAAGGAAGTGGTGCAAACTAATACACTATGTTCTAGGTTACCAGCAAAATCATAAATAAATTATACATTAAATGCAGAACATCTAGAATTCACCTAGCTCTTCATCTAGCCCTTATTTTAGTGAAGTAATAGAAGGCTGAAATTAAACACTTTAAAATGAAGCCAGGAGACTACAGGTTGATAAACCTTAAGGACAGAAGATTATTCCCACTGCTCAACAACAGGCACTGAAGCTGCTCTGCACTGCCCTGAAAAACAATCTACTTCTCTCCATTGTTCACACAACAGAGACATGGACATAGTGACTGAGTGCATCCTCAGCAAGTCTTCCAGCAACATCAAGTTAAGTGGTGTGGTCAATGTGCTGGAGGGAAATGATGCCATCCAGAGGGACCTGCACGGGCTGCAGAGGTGGGCCTGTGCAAACCTCATGAAATTCAACAAGGCCAAGTGCAGGGTCCTGCACTCAGGTCGTGGCAATCCCAAGCACAAATACAGGCTGGGTGGAGAATGGATTAAAAGCAGACCTGAAGAGAAGGACTTGGGGGTGTTGGTGGATGAGAAGCTCAACAGGAGCTGACAATGTGTGCTTGCAGCCCAGAAAGCCAACTGCATCCTGGGCTGGATCAAAAGAAGTGTGGCCAGCAGGTCAAGCAAGGTGATTCTGCCCCTCTGCTCTGCTCTGGTGAGACCCCACCTGGAGTACTGCTCTGGAACTCCCAACATAGGAAAGACATGGACCTATTGGACTGAGCCCAGAGGAGGGCCACAAAGATGATCAGAGGGATGGAGCACCTCCCCTGTGAGGACAGGCTGAGAGAGTTGGGGTTGTTCAGCCTGGAGAAGAGAAGGCTCCAGGGTGACCTTATAGCAGCCTTCCAGTACCTAAAGAGGGCCTACAGGAAAGGTGGAGAGGGACTCTTATCAGGGACTGTAGCAATAGTATGAGGGGAGGGAGTTTTAAACTGAAAGAAGGTAGATTTAGATTAGATTTTAGGAAGAACTTCTTTACTGTGAGGGTGGTGAGGCACTGGAACAAGGCTGCCCAGAGAAGTTGTGGAGGCTCCATCCCTGGAAGTGTTCAAGGCCAGGCTGGATGGGGCCTTGAGCAACATGGTCTGGTGGAAAGTGTCCCTGCCCATGGCAGGGGTCCTGGAACTAGACTGGTCCCCTTCCAATCCAAACCATTCTATGATTCATAGAAAGAACTTGGGCTTCTAACTGTAGGTGCTCTGAGTCACAACATCCCATCTCTAAAGTTCAGTAAAATTTTGTGCCCTGAAGTACATGAAAGGCACATGCTTCATCTGTAGAGATTAACATATTGGGTTTCATTGAAGTAATGTATTAAGAGCTGTCAGTTTACAACTTAATGATTTGATTCTTTTAAAGTCTGTATCATTAAAAACATTGCTCCAACCAGCATTAGGTTCCCAAAACCCGTTCCTAATATTAAAATGATCAAGTTAGGTATTGCCTCTGAACACCAGCAAAGACAAGGAATAAGGAAACGATGTTTCTCGTACATAGTTAAAGTACAAATTAAACAAGACACACAAAAAATCTGCACCATCATTGCCATGCCAAACTTCCTCATCTGCCAAGAAAAGGTTTTTACCATCAGCAGAGGGTGCCACAACTAATTCAGTTAGTTCAAGTGATATTAAAACACAGGAAAAATTACCATTTAAATACACTAAGTGATGCTAAAAATATCCCTGCTTCATCAAGTGCACGATCATTTAACTTGCAAATGTAACTGGAATATTTCACCTGAACTTACCTCATCTGAAAAGGTGACAGCAGTTACTGCTTTTGCCAGCCTAGTTTCACCATTACAGAGAATGCCTGACAGTCAGATTTCCCCCCATTTATCCCTGACTTAAAAACCCCTAAGGAAAAGCCAGTTGAGCAGCCTGTAATGAACTATTCAAATTACTTTGGAGTTAACTGTCTCCAAGTTGAGTTATTAGCAATCTAATGATACAGCTGCGTTTTAAGCAGAATGCCACTTCAGCTGCCCCATGACTTTCCCCTCAGTTCAGAAACCAGAGGTTTTCCTTACTCTGCTGCTTCAGGCACAGCACTTGCACCAAGCCTCAACCTGGCAGAGCAAGCCCTTATCTTCTCATCCTTCTCTTAGTTAGCCTCCACATCTACAAAAAATCTGACTACCTGTCACGCATGTGTCAGAGTAATGCAGAGTTGTTCCATGTCAACTGAATTCAAGGAAAAAAAAAAAAACCACCACAATTTCTTTGAATGAAATAACTGGAATTCCAAAACACATAGAAGCAAGGGGAAAAATGCTTATTGTTTCCCCAGCTCTGAAGAGAAAGGTAAGCAAAACCTTGAAGTTACCAAGTAATCCATCTTATGACAAAGCAAAGCTAAATAAGCAGGCACTTGAACTGCGCTATGCAGCAGTTAGGGGACTCTGCTTTCTCTCCTCCCCACACAAACTATGAAACAGAAGAGCTCCTAACACGCATCAAAAGCCAGATCTATACAAAGACAGACCAAGCTTCCCACATACAAATGATGTGTCATTTCCTTAGCTGAAGCCATCTGATGTCCATTCCAGGGTGAACACTATTTTGGCAAACATAAGCCAAGGACAATATGTCCCAGAGGCTTGTTCCAATAAGAATTAAACAAGAACATATTCCCTGAAGTTGACAATATGAATCTGAAAATGGCACTAACTTAAACAGATCCTTTTTATTGACACCTTTGAAGATCTGAGGCTAGATGTAATTGCAGTCTCTCTCAGTCTCAAGTCTAAAGCTTCACAAACTGTGAAAAGCAGGCACAGAAATGTTCACGCCATTAAAAAAAACAAGACAAATCTAGAAAACAAGATGTGATGTTTTTAAAATTAGTATGCTTATGCTGAAAATGAGAAAAAGCCAAGTTAGGCATCCAGGAGAACTTTTACTACCAGTGAGGTTTGTGCTGGAGAAAGACCAGAGTTTTATATTTTTATTACCACATTTTCAAGACATCAGACACACGTGAAATAAGACCCGTCCCCCCTACAGAAGGTAAATTCAGTAATTAAGCCTTCCACACTGTAATCTCTATGTAGCTATAGCTGATTTATGATACTCAGAATGCTTCAAATATATCAGAACAGCATTGTGAAAAAAGCAGCATATCACCAAGCTGAGAAGCAGGGTGGAGCACAATATACAACACTGCCCCAAAACTAGGTTGCACATGACCACACATTTAGTCCCAGTCTCCATCTCCATGCACTCAGAAATTCAATGTCATTTACCAAAGTCCTCCTTAGGTGGAGAATGTTAACTCTGGATTTGTCATAGTACATTATTTAAATATGTAAGGTTTTCTCTGCTATAGAAGTTTCCCACAGTATAAGAGAAGGAGGAGGTAGGATAAAATTATTATAACATACACAAGAGTTAAAATTCATTCTCCAGAACAAAAGGGAGAAAACTAGCTTTGTTTTACAAAGATACACTGCAAGGAGAGGGAATAGGAGGTTTTTGTCAGCCTTGCTAGTCTGTCTTCTACAGAAAGTAGCTGACTTAAAGACCCTGTAAGAATGTGCTTGACAAACCTTGTTCCCCTACCACTTTCTCACTTATCATCACTACTCAGCATTTTAAAAAGACCACATTCTGTCAGAAGCGGAACAACTGACAAGAGTTATAGGTACTTCCAAGCACCAAGCTTTTCAGAAATAAAAAGTTATTTTAAGTTCAAAATTAAATTAGTTGTTTGTATCTCAACATCTATGTTCCAAAGTACTCAGATGTACTGTTGCATTTTATCTTTCTCTAAGGCAATGCCAAACTGGAAATAAAAGCTTTAGTGAAATCATAATTAATAACCAGATTAAGAATTCCTAATTAGTATTTTTAACTCTCCATACTTTGTGCTTAGCATACCTAATTAGTTTGGCAAGTTATACAAAGTTGTTATGCCAAGACTGAAGTTTTTCAGAAGTTCAGCCCTTCAATGCTTCACTATAAAGGTCCTGTGCTCTGCTGGAAAGGCAGCATCACCCATCAGCAAGTTCCATGGCAGAACACGTCAGGACCTCAGGGGTTTTGGAACTTTATTAGACAAGAAGAAATAGTCAACGAACAATGAAAGAAAAACCTCATTTCAAATGCTATTCTCAGAAACCAACAAAAGAGACACCAGCAAGTGATTTTCAACAACTTCTAACCAACCAGCCCATAAGCTTCTGCTACTCCAGGAGCTAAAGAAACGTTAAACTTGCATCCCTTAAAATGGCAACAGAAAAAAATAACATGTAGAGTGGGGGAAAGGACTAGAGCAAAGAACAATGCAAAAGAATGGTCAGACACGCACTTTGCAAAGCAACTGCCAATTAAGTACTTGAAACATCAACTGTTACAACTATATCAAGCTACTGATTCCTTCAGCTGAGATTAAACAAACTTTCTAAAATACCTACACACATCCATAACATTGGAGATTGTAGTTTTGCAAGCCTAAATCACAGCTCTTATTAAATATTAAACAGTTCAAATAAGTTAAAATATATTGTTCAAGTGAATTACTCCTGTGACATTCAATCATGTCAGGTCAAGCTACTCAATTCAACTGCAACAAACATACACAGAAAAACTAGCTAAGATCTTACACATTAACATCATAATGCTCTGTCATTTAAGAACTGCAGTCTTACCACATTAAAATGGTATTCCCACCTTAAAGAAATCTACTGCCTTGAATCCTCTCTCCACAGTCCAGTATTTCGTACTGTTAGTAGTATGTTAAATAGTCTTCACATACCAGTTATGAACCATCAGCTTCTGTACAGCCAGTAGTGCATTATAACGAACTTGCTGGTCTTCATGATGCATGTGGTTCATTACCAACTGTTTACCACCAAGTTGTTCAATCACTCTGAAAGACAGGAGGGGAAGGGTTTTTTTGAAATTACTTCAGCTTCTGGGTAGCTATCCCTATCCAACCACTTCATGTTCAAGGCATTAAAAGGTTAAGTCACAGAATATTTATTTTATTGAAAGTTCTTATTTCTTAACATACACATCTTACAAATGCATATCTCATACTGCCTACTGAAATTTTTTATTTGGTTTGGTTTTGTTGTTTTTTTTTTTTAAATTTACAACATCAGGAAGTGTTTGTACTGGACTCCTCTGTTTGCTACCTACTTCCATAAATTTTGAATTAAACAACATCAAGGAAGAAGTCTTTTTCAGAGAGGGTTATCTGCTTTATGCAGCTTGCTAAAGAACTCAATATTGCCTTGAGAGGGTCAGCAGGGTACAGCATGATCAATTATTATTTAGGAGGAGGTAGTTCTTTCCTCTCCATAAACTGATGATAACCAGGTCACTCCATTTTTTGTGAGATTAAAGCCCCAATCCAGTTCAGCACAGAAAAAGTGCTTGGAATCACACCAACACCTATAAGACAGCCACTTGGTACTCCTCATCATGCTTTTTGCCCTTCAAACTGTACTAGAGGCACAGCTATTCTTGCACAAGATACAAAACTGGCTGCTAAGTTACCATTTACAGAAAAACAGTATGTTTGAGCACATCTTTCACTGCAAACTTCACCATAGTAGTCAGTCATAGCTTTTTAATAGCTATACCAAATCCCACAGGAAATACCAATGAAACCCCGTATCACGTCATGAATATATAATTTCTTAAAAAAAAAAATCTGGAAGGCAGCACACCTAAAACCTGAAAAAGTATCACCATTCAGATGTCTCTCCACATGCAGCATTTTGGTCTGTCATAACAAGGGAAGTTTGGAGAGAATTTGCAAGGAATATACAAACTGATTACTCAGTGACTTGCATATGTTTTGGGTTTTTTTTTTTATATCTGTTCTCTCACAGGTCACTGAGTAGTTAAACATATTATTCTGTGAAGAGGCTACGATTTGCATTACTCTTAACCTGATATTATGCTGCCATTCTAAGCTTGCATTAGCTGTCTGCTTTTACTACTGGTCTTTTCATGGCCCAATTAATGCATTACTGCTGCACAACACAACATGTTTTTGTAAGCTGCAGAACAGTACAAAGACATAGTGTTGAGATGAAAAAAGAATTTCCTATTTCATTTTATAACCCAGTCAAAACCATCCTGGAGACCATAGGGAGTATTATTTCCCCAACAGTATTAAAACATATACGAAAGTTTCATACAACTGAAATGCATTCAGAAAAGTGCAGTTGTTTTTAGCTGGAAAATCCTCGCCAAAAATTCAAGCAGTTATTACTAATATAACAGATTCAAAAAAACTTTATGCTTGCCTTAAGCTGCCTCACATTTTTAATCGTGAGTTAAATATAAAACCACCGCACACAAAGACAAGACTATGAAATACAAACAAGAATTTTCTTCTCATTAAAGGACTGACTTAAACACTGAATTTTCAGGAATTGAAAGGAGGTAAAAAAAGGCATTATGCTCCTTATGCTAGGAGCACATAAGAAACAAAATGAAAAGTTAAAATCCTATAATCACAAATGGAAATAGAGTATTTCAGATGATAGTACACCACTGAAATTATGGCTGAGAACATGAAGAGTCAAAGAACAGCATTACCATTCTTGCATAACACTGCCTACTGGTACAAATCATTTCCCAGCCAGGTGTTTTAGACTGAGAGGTAAGCAACTATGAGGAAGGCGCACAGTGAATCCCGTTCCTTCAAATTCCAAATCTGCTCCAGACACTACTTTTAGCTCTGTTTTCCCTCTTCTCAACTTCTGCTTACTTTACAGCAGTAAGAGCCCCATTGGGCCAGTTATGGTACATGCGCATCTTCTGCAGGGACTGTTCCCTGTAGTAACAGTGCACTAAGCCAAAACTGTGGCCATTCAAACAAGTTTCTGGATGCTGAAGAGCCAGATTTTAACACAATCCATTTAAAGGCAGACAGAAGAAACATAAAATGAAGACAAATGCAAACAGTTTAGACTGTTACAGCAGAAAATATTAATATAAAATCCACACTACGTATCTAAAAGCAGACCAAGGTGGAAAAGGGAATGCAATTAAGCTGTTTCTGAATCATGAGCCAAAGAAAGGAATGGTTCTAGGTGCCAATCTCTTGTACATACAAAATGTAAAACCCATGTTCACAGCATTCAGCACTTTATTTCTGCTGTTACATTGTCAGAAAATGCATGTTGGTGAGCCTCATTAGAATCCCACAGTGCTACAGCCATGAGAATTTGGTCCACAACGTGCACTTTCAAAGGCAAGATAAAATTATTTAAGATGACAACATTAGAGAACAGCCAAGCAAAAATGTAGTATTTAGTTTAACAAACACTTTCTTTGTCTGACAAAGGGAAAGGTTAGCCAGAACTGTAACTCTAGGTCTCTGCTGTGCACAGTAGGCAAACTTAAGAAGTTTTAGGTTCTAATTCACCTCTACAACCTTTGAAGGCTGAAGGACGATCCAGTTAAGAGTTCAGGATAAACACTTAAAGGAAACAAAAGTATAAGACATTTGAATTCTCTTATTCTTCTAAACCAATAAATAGCATCCATTCTCAAAGTGAGTCATGCAATGAGAGTGTGAAATGCCAACCAGGCGTGGGAGCAGTAAATGACTATATATCAAAAGACATCATGGTAAGAAATGGACTATCACATGGAAACTAACACACAGTCCTTAGGTATTTTAAGCTCTTAGTCCTAAAATTGCTGAAGTAAGAATACACCCAATTACAATGGAAATTCTTTAAAAGAAAGAGATGGAGGCATTTTAGTTCGTCCATCAGAACTGAAAGCTAAATAAGCCACGTCCATAAGCAGAAAGCAGCTAAAGTATTAGAATCTGATATGAGAATGTGGGTTAGAATAGTATCTAGGACCACTGACGTTGATGGCCACTCCTTTTGAAGGCTAACACACTTCTGAATACGTTTAACAGCTTGGGAGCTGAGCGGAGCTGTGGTCCTACCACCAGCACATTTTCCCAACTACAGCCAGAGATACAGGTCCTGTTTATCCGTTCATCTGACTTCATAGCTTTGGTCCAGCAACTGCATGGCCATACTAGCCCAAGCATTACGCCACATTTGTGTAGGTGTGTGCAAGCTGCTTAAAGATCATGGTAAATGCCTAATGTAATGGTTTCAGACAAAGGGCAGATGAAAGCAGGGGCAACCGGTATTAGTCCTTCAGCTTTACCACTTGCAGGTAGCAGTATGAGTTTCCACGTTATTGGAGGATATCTTCTCT
Organism: Charadrius vociferus; assembly: GCF_000708025.1. Taxonomy (NCBI): domain Eukaryota; kingdom Metazoa; phylum Chordata; class Aves; order Charadriiformes; family Charadriidae; genus Charadrius; species Charadrius vociferus. Next base: position 1,176,895 of record NW_009649306.1, read on the forward strand.
CTCCTCCAAATACCAGTTGTCATAAATCTCTTTTGGAAGACACAGGAGATGACTAGCAAATACACAGCACTGCTCGGTACAAATAGTACACACTGAACACCTCTGACCTTTCCCAGCAGACCTAGAAAACAGCTTGTTCCAATACTCTAAAAATACTCTCAGTTCAAGTCGCTTACAAGACTACAAGGGTTGTGAATCTTTCTAGAGTGAACAAATCTCTCCAGCATATATATGGCATGAAGTTTCAGTCTGTTGTTTATGATCCTATTACTGTCAAGACAGCAGTCTGCACAAGAAGTGTTCATGAAATTCCCAACAAGCCTAGAAGATCGTTCTCATCTTTCCCATTAAACCCTATGCAGAAACCAGAAACAGACCACTTCTTTGCTACAAAAATTAAGTCACCTGTCCCTTTGGGTGACTGATGAGCACGATTCCTGCAAAAACCAAAGGCCTCTTTCTTCTTCAGTGGTCTCCTTACCTTAGAGATGCAACTACTCAGCAAACAAACATCTTTGCTCACATGTTTTTAAAACAAAACAAAGCAAGAAAGTATAGCGATGTCTGTCTGTATATTTTGGCAAGAATTCAGGTTTACAATAAACATTAACACTTTCACTGAAATGTGTATCACTCGAATTACAATAACAATTGTTTGTGAGAAAAATCTCATCTCACTAATCTTAAGTCACAAAATAATTAATCATTGTTGAAATAGTCTATCCCTATTCTAAGCCAAATAATTCTAGTCCAATAGTCATAATAGAGGCTAAAAATGATATGTTGATTAAATTCTTAGTAGCTGCTCCGATTTCTTCTAGTCCATGTCTTCTGCTTTAGTCTAAACAACTTACTCAATATTTGTTTAGCCATAGGTTGACTGTCGAGACACTTAAATATTTTAAGTCAAAGACCTTGTTGGTATTTTCTCATCTAATCTAGTTGGTGTTTTCTCACACTCCCGGTGAATTAAACTTAAGCCTAACCTGCAATCCCCATGCAGCATAGTGTAATATAAATAAGCAAAAAAGCAACAGGCAAAGTATACATTCTAGCTAGTCTCCTGAGTAACGACATATTGGCATTTTTCTTACCGTTTCCCACGAGGATAGTGTCGTACATATTCTCCCACATCATGAGCAGCTACAGCCAGCACTTGTGGGTCATCAGAAACCTCCAGAAGTTTTGTCAGGATTCTAGGAAAGGATTTGAAACAAGTAAGTCCCAGTGTTTGGTTCAGGGTTTTTTTTTGTTTTGGGTTTTCTTTTTTATTTTTTTTTTTAAATCACTGATAACTTAACATAACAAAATCTGTAACCACAAAAATGCTTTACAAGTCACAGAAAAGCTAGAATAGAAGTTTTTCTAAATGTGCAGTTGCACTTAAAACAATGGAGATCCTGCCGTAATTAACAGAATTATTAAAAGCGTTCAGTAGATTAAGTTTAGTGAGCCGCATCTACATATGCCTACAACGAAGGTTTACAAAATATCTCCTTTTGGGTTTTTTTCATACATTGGCTTCAAGACCAACAGTTTTGAGTTCAAAATAAGCTGTACTAATCAAATATAAATATTTATAGAGTGGGACACAAACACAAAGCCTATACAAGGCCAACAGATGCTGCTGCTTCTGTGGCACAATAGACCCCAGTCAGGCTTGCACGCTGTTCCCAGCTCCTGCACTCAGGATCTTGCACTGAGGGATTCAGAACACGATAAGGTCACACTGCTCGTGACACAGCGAAGGGGGTATGAGAAGCCTGCTATCTATCAGCCTGCTACCTATCAGCCTTTCCCCAACTCTATTCCTCCCCTCACCTTTCAACAGTAACTATGGCTCAGTGCAGAAGACAAAAAGGACAGAATTTTATGCAGAACGCTGTTATACAGAGTCATTTAAAAATTAAAAGGCATCCTAGCAGTTGAGAACAAAACAGCACACTGCGTTCTTTGGTCTGTGCAATTGTGAACTTCTCTTGGTTCAAGACCATCAACATTATCTCAAAAACATCACTCATTCAGTCAACTGTTGTGGTCTAAAAAGCAGTTCTGTCCTAACTCACAGACTGAGATGATGAAAGGTATACCTTGTAACTGACTCCAATTCCATGTACTAGTTATTTTGTTAGCATGAACAGAAATACAGAGCTGTAAGAATTAGAAACCAGTTTCTCAACTCTTAATATTGTCTGCATCTTTTAATTAAGTAGTTTAATCAGTTTTAGTGGAAAACAGCTACCAGTAACACTGTTCTCTAGCCAGTAACGAGGAGGAGGAAAAAATGACAGATACGAAGGTTAGGCACTAATAATAAGTTTAAAAGGTTAAACATACAGATCACTGGAAAATTAGATTCATCTACACTTAGTGAAATGACAAATGTGTTCTAATCACAGAAAGTTAGTAACAAGCTGAAATAGGTAGGTAGGTTAAAAATTCAACTGGAATCAAAAAAAAACATTCTAGTAAAGTTAAATTACTGCAGCTGCTGCCTCCCTAGTGTGCAGAAAGTGACAGAAGTACTTTACCTTTGAAAAGAATTCCTAATTTGGACAACAAGTAGGAGCAGAAACTTGAACCATAACATTAATCAGAAGACACTAAAGATCCCTACAATGTTGTTGAACAAAACACTAGTCCAGCATCACTTGCTTAAGAAGTCAGTAACAGTAGAAGGCAGAAAAAAATAGGTTTAACAGTAAGCTTAAGTATATTAGAATTAGAAAACAAGTAAGCTGGCAGATAAGGGAAAATAAAATGATGTGGCCTGAAGCAAAGAAAGGATTGTCTATCCAATGCCTTACAATGCAAGACAGAAATTTTGAGCTGCAAGAATCTCTCCACCACCTTGTGGGGGCGGGGTTGGAAGCGGGGGTGGTTGGGTTTTTGTGGGTTTTTTTGTTTGGTTTGGTTTATTGGTTGTGTGGGGGTTTTTTGTGTGTTTATTCTAAAGGAACTATTGTAGATCACTGTCTTTGTGGCAGCACAAGCACAATAAATTTACCTAACAGTCCCAGAACCAGGAGAGATGGATACAGGAAAACATTGCAATTGCTACAGGAAATACTAAGCTTCAACATCAACTTCATGTTGAAGTTGGCAGCATCTAAAAGTTTTGAGTCTATAATCCTACATATTTAGCAATATGTCCTCAGGGAGCAATTTATCAGACTCGTTTTGGTGAGGTTTCAGGGCAGTCTGAAATGCACATAAAGCTCAGGATCAGCTTGCTCTTGCCATGCCTTCTAACATCTCACATGCTCCACTCGACCTCCTGATTTCTGTTAGGTCTGGCACTTATTAGCAAATACTGAACAGGAAGAACACTACATATTATCAGTTAGTAACAATGCAGTTAAACAACTAGAAGCTCCTACAAGCTGTTTAAGACCTAAACATCTTTTGAGTACATACTTTCAGAAGCCAACAAATAAGTCCTTGACTCCAAAAGGAAAGATAAGCTTCAGCTTCACTTCATCTAACAATCTACATACACCAAACAGTCCCAAGACAAAACAGACAGACTGCAATGTAATGCACCAAGTCAGATTTTCCATGGAACAGTACCACAACTTTTAACCCCCAAGTACTCAAGACAGGAGTCCATTACTCAGATCAACATCACCACATAACACAAAACTAAGACTAAGGTACAGTTAAAATATTTTTAATTACATCAATTATTATAGCTGTTTTTCAAGTGAAAGCATAAAAAGAGTCATGGCACAAATTTGCATGCATGTTAAGTTAGAGATATTGCCTCGATCATCATCAACACATTTTGGCCAATAAAAGCAAACAAACAATTCTGTGTTTGAACAAAATGAACCACACATAGTATGGATCATACATTCTGTAAATGGCAAGACGTTCTTGACTTGCTTTCATTCTAGACATTATTTCATGTTGAAATGTAAAACCTGTATTAGACACAGGTCCAGTTAAAACACAGAAAATATTAAAGAATTATGTGATTCAACACTTAAGAACTTACTTGAGTAGTTCATAATTCTTTTCATTTAGTCTTACAGCATTCTCCCGCCAAAACTTCTCAGACTTGTGTACAGGACTCCACTCCAGTCTTCCTGACTTGAGCTCAGAACTGTACTCATCGAAGGAGCTGCAACACAGAAGACCTAAATGAAACATTGGCTAAGCATCTATGAACAGAATTTGAACCACGTGCCCAAGCCTGTTCCGAGCAAGACAAAGCTGAAGCACAACTTGCTAACACATTTGGAAGTCAGCTCTCTGCAGAGCATGAGAACTGTTCCCTGTCTCAGAGGTCAAACACTTTAAAAATAATGAAAGGCATGAAAGGCAACAGAAAAACATACCCTTCCATCCACCCCGAAACACAATTCCTGAAGAAGGTAAAAAAGAAAAAAAAAAAAAAAGAGGAAAAACTCAAGACACACAACCACATTTGTGAATTTAATTGGCTGGGTTGCCTGTTTTCTAGGTTTTAACTTCCCCAATCAAGGATCTCAGTCCTTGCCTTTCATCCAATTAAACCTTTGACATGAACTACAATATGCAGTTCAATTTATGCACAAGAGCAAGAACTAGGTAAACACTATCAAAAACTCGAGTTACTCTGGACAGCAAAATGTATTCTAATCAGGTAGTCTTCAGCTTAGGCTGGAACTCCTGTAAGATCCCTCCGAAGTCCTGTAATAATTTACCAGTTACAAAGATCACATAATCAGAAGTGAAGATTTATCTTCTATTCAGCCTGTAAATACTTAGAATAGGAAACTTTTACATACAGCCAGCATCTCTGTATGCTGTACCTTATCAACTAGCATTTACGTTATCATAATTCTGCATATTATTTAGCCTTAAAGAACAAAAAAGTTTTACCAATGTTTGTATAATTGCATTTTTTTTTAAAGTTCACACTGCAAAGCATACCTAAGGTCCTGCACACTCTCGCCAAGCTTGTCCAGTAGGAATTTGATATCTTCACTTATATCTTCATCGTCGTATTTCTGCTGATCCAAATTCTCTAGTTGCTTTAAAACTTTACACTGAATCATGGCAAGAGCATATTCTTGGCGAGTTTCTCTCTCAGTAGATTTCTCTAACAAATTCTAGGGAAGTAAAAATTTATTTTGTTTGTTTTAAGAACAGATTACTTTGTTTCAAAGTGGTATTTTCAATAAATTCTTATTGGCATTTTTTAATTTAGCAAGTGACAGAACTGACCACTTCCTGAAATAATCTCACCAAAGTAGTAAACTATCAGTCTACCAGTGGCTTTACACCCACATTTAGTAGCACAAATTGCCAACGACTGACCTTACTACAGAGTAGTATTAATATCTGTCATTACTGGGGGTGGAGAGGAATGTGGGAGAAGGGAAAAAAAAAAAAAAAAAAAAAGGGCTGTCTTGCAAGGTAGAAATAATGCAACCATATGTGCTGAAAAGCACAACACCACGGCATTCAAGTTTAGGTCACTTAGACTTTTTTCCTCCTAGATGGTATGATACCTTCAACACCAGAAAGTACTAATTCACCTGCTTTGATCATTTTCCACATCAAATCGGGCTGACTACAAACACTATTCAAAAGAAAAAGGGCAAGCTTATATCCCAAATTCAGATTCTCTGCCATAAACAACTACTTTGATCTGGAATTGTCATTTTAGCTTTCTGTGCAGCAATAGAACAATGCAGAAAAGCCTTCAAAAAAAAGTGACCTGAAGTCATCTTTCCAAGTTACCATCTGGATTAGATCAGGTTCTTTTGAATTTGGGAATACTCCAAACTAGACGTTTTTATTCTAAGACTGGAATTACAAGCACAGAATGTAATAGTCAAATTCCAATATCAATTATTCATTACATTTCTACTCAATTTAATCAGCTTCAAATTATGTTGTTTAATCAGAGCTAGCCACCTGCACTTTTTGATAAAAGTTGAAAACAGGAATTCCATATAAAAGACAAAGTCCTTAACAAACAGAACATGTGTTCATATAAAAAAGCCTTAAAATCTACCAGAAATAAGCAATGAAACCATATAGAAGGAATTTGGCTGCATCACTCTCATTCATGTCACAGTAAGGTTTCTAAGACATCAGACATCATATTAGTAAGGCAGAACACTGCAAATAAATGTTAAAACTTGCATACTGAAATTAAGACATATTACTGCTTTTAATGGCCACATACAATTAGCTTTAATGTGCAAAGAAACCCTGTTTCTGTAAATTACCTTTTACTTCTCAGTTCTCTTACTGAAAAAGAAAGTAGTGCTAAATTACTTAGAGTTGAAATTGCTAACAACAGCAAAAGAACAAATAATGAATCTTAAAAGACAAAGTTCAACAAATTCAAGTAGCAGGTACACATAGTTACCAAAGACCTTCCACTTAAAAGAATTATAGGCGGATGTAAAAGCTACTCCACATATTATTACTTATCTCATACTATAGTGAAATATTCAAGCTTTTTACAGTGAAATTGAAAAGATATGTTAGGAAAGTACAAACAAGAACACATGACTAAATAGAATGTATCAGTAAACTACTCGGTGATAAAAAAATCTTAAGGTACAAAATGCGTTACAGGCAGGAAACAGACATAAAAGACAATAAAAGTATGAAAAATGAGAAAAACATATTAATAGGTAAAGAGAAAGTAATTGATTCAAAGTAGACAGAAGTACCCAACACCTGTTGGTTTATGGAAAAAAAAAATTACATTACAATTACATACTTCAGGCTTCAGGCAATTTGTTTGCCAAAGAGGTGAAACTGGTCAAATTAGGAGAAATCAAGTAGTAGAGAAGACGTATGCAAGTTGTCAAGACTCATGGCATACCTTCAGTAACACATTGGCAGTAGGGATGATTTGGGGAATCATCAAGCATAGTCCTTTATGCAATTCACTTCCCCACCCCTCACCCCCTCCATGAACTGATACTGTGGCCTCTCACACAGGGAAAGGGGCATTTGGCCTCTGCTACCTATTTTAATTTTGCTTCAGAACTCACAGCTCTGATGTTTAATTTCCAATCTATTACTTTCTGGCTGCCAGTTTATAACCTCATTTTCATGCCAACCTAAGTCTTTAATGTTGGAGAAAGAAAACAGCTCAGTTAATTTCACCAAAGTCTGTAATAGAACCATCTTATTCTTTGTTAGGCTATTTATTAAAAGAACTTGGCTTAATTTTTGTCTCCTCTGTTTCCAAGACCTATATCTCCTACTCAAAATACAAATCCTGTTTTAAAACAGGATTACAAATTGGTACTCTCACAATGAAAACATCAACCCTCAGTGCTCAGTTATTCCAAATTATCTTAAATAGGACCAGTGATCTTCAGGTAACATGGACACAATAAGATAACTAATCACTTTTACATGGATATTCTCATTCATCTTGACACGGCCACCAAGAAAAGATTTTTGGACTAGTAGATAAAAATAATTTCTGAGTCATTCAGTTGGACAAACATATGCGTGTTTAAAATAGTATTTTTTTAATTAAAGCTTCATAAGGCAACTAGTACCAGTAGAAAAAAGAATCTTTAACTAAAGAAGGGAAATCAGTAGTGCCTGTGTTAACACAGGTTTTTTTAGTCAACCTTAAGACATTGAGTAGCAGACATCTATTACTTGTAATAGCGTGTCTATTACCTGTAACAAGACTCGGTTCACAAAAAAAGGGAGAATTAAGCATTCAATCCAGTTCACTGATACGGTCTAGCAGAAACAGGTGTGCATCAGCAATATTTGAGACCTACACATTTGAGAGAGAAGTGCAGTGCGATTGCAGTCAACAGGCACTTACCCGAAATGCTGCAAGAATGATTCTAGTTACTTTCTCTTTGACAGATTCCTGAAGAATATCCGACAGCACTGGAACAATATTATACCGACGGAGATATTCACACATTTGAGGGCTAAATGCCAGCAGCCACACACAGAAAATCATCTGATACTGGAGCTGGAAGCCGCATTTGTTGCTCAAGACCCCCATGATACTGAAAAATTAACATACATATACATTTAGTATTTAAATAATGACCGCATAGATTGCATTGCTCCACCCTGAAACACTAAAAGAAATGGTTAACAGGAACTTATTGGAAAGAGCTGCTGAGGATAAGTATACAACACACGCTTCACAGTATTCTGCACCAGTATTTATCACTGTACAAGCAGCTTGTTCAGAAAGCCATGTTTTAAAGTTACAGTTATTTCCTCCTTAGCCTTACAACCATAAAGCAGCTTTTCCCACATGACCTGATGTGGTACTGTATCCATCTTCAGGCTCACTGAGACTCTTTTTCTACTGGCATGCTTAAAGCATTATTTGTCATTCTAGGAGAAACAGAGAAACACATAGCTACTCCTTCAGAGTTAAGAAAAAGGAGTTAACAGACAGAACAAAGTCTACACAAATTGAACTTGTTTCCTTAATTTTATCTCTCCACAGGAGTGTGTGAAATGAGCTGAAGCAGTCATTATTTAACAAGTGAGTTCTCAGAAAAGAGCTTATAGATATAACACATCACAGATATACAAAGCACTGCTTGAGGAGAAATAATATCACAAGATCTCCAAGAAGAAATCACACAGAAGCTTTGTTCAGCTGAAGTTTTGAAAGTTTAATAAGCCATTTACAGGTTCATTCCAAAAAAGCTAACCCAATTTAAAAAAAAAAAATCTACTTTCAAGATTTGCTATCAAAATTAAGACAAATTCAAACTTGTTGAAATGCAGGCTTATTGTGAGGCTTTAATAGCTTACTAAAAAGCCTCCTTGGTGCAAAAGTTTGTTTCAATAGTGTCATCTTGACACATGTGAACATGTCTTGAACCTTCATTTCATCGGCAACTGACTTTTCTCCATTTCAGAGTACAGGGGTACTCCTTCAAGTGCAAATCGTATAGCCACCATCCCCAATAGAGGCACACATGGCAGAAAAATCAGTTATAGCCAAGCATTTTTTAAATAAGATGAGTGACAACATCCTAGCCTTACACAGAGCTATTTATGAAGAGAATCTGGATAAAAGAATGACCTACTTGAAGACTTATGTGGAAAACAGAAGTTGAGCTTGGCTTTAGAACCTGTTTCTCCTTTACTAATATTTTCAGACTGAAAAACTGCAAACTGAAATACAAGGAATATTAGCAGAAACTTATTTCATTAGTCCTTGTTCTATTAAACAAAAAGACAGAGCATCTCCAGCAGAAGACAAGTGGCTGTATTCCCGTTCAGATATTTATTTAAGCAGATCCTCATGAAGAGTAAAGTAGCATTAAAGTCTCAACATTGGTACCTATATCCACAAGTTTCACTTGTCCATTTGACTGTGTTAATATTTGAAAACAAATAGGTTTTGTATTCAAACAGAGCAGCTGTCTTTTGCAAGAGAGTTCTATTCCAAAAGAGGTCACTGGGGAAGGTGCTACTGTAAGTGCAAGTATATCCATATAAATTGAAATAAATGCTCACCAATTTACTCCATCTGCTTCTACCCACGCAAAGCGATATTCATTGACCCTGAGCATCAGCTGCAGACATCCAGCAACACATTGTACGTACTGGGAACTCTGGGTGAAAAAAAGAACACATCACTTCTTAGAAGAAGAGTTAGGTATTAAGTGAAGTTCAGTTTTCCAAACTAGGCTTTACTGGCACACTTCAAGACACATTTCTTCAGCAACACTTCCAGGTTAAACAGGCTCACTCTTATCATGCTTTACATCCCCCTATTTAAAAAAAAAAAAACCTCACAAGAAAAGGTGAGAAGCAAAATATAAATGGAGAAGAATTCTGAATAGGAAAGAAGTGTTATGCAAGTGATACCATTTTACATTACCATAATGGATTTCTATAGCCTGTTTGAATGTGCCGCCTTTCAGCATCTATGAATGAAGACTGTCTTCTGTTTTATACTGCCAGAGCCCTTTCATCCAGAGAGTCAATTGTTATTCCATTGAGCAAACGTTGGGAAATAAATCAGCAATCTGGTTACCAAGCTTGAAGAAGTTTGGTAGTGGTCATTGTAAGGAAAGAAAACTTGAGCTCAGGTTCTTCCCACTCCCATTCTCCAACTCAAAACAGCAGTGGTGTCATTACAATTGTATATTTTCCTACGCATGTGCCACATGGTAAGTTACCAAGCTTATCATAATGAGATATATATTTATATAAAAAAATTACCATTAGAAAACCAAGTATGTGAAATCACCCTCAAAGTTTAGCTCCACATTTTACTTTTCCATTCTTTACATTACATCTTAGTACTGTATACTGTACTAAGAAAAGAACAGTAAGACTAAAACTTTCCCATCAGGAAAACACAGAGATGCACTGCCGAATTCTGGTTTTATTCAAACTCCTGTATGAACAGTCACAAAACCAGAATCATTAAACAGTTTTTCATCTCTAAATGCATGTATTTTCTGTGCAGTAACACATAAGATGGGCTGCAGTTCAAAAATGGGTTTTGGTTAATACATTGTTCCTCTACACTACAGCAACAGAAAGATCCTGAGGTACAACAGAAGTGGCTTTTTTTTTTCTTCTCTCTTCTTGCTCAACTTCTGGCATTATCTTCAGTAATACTCAGATATGCTGCTGACAAGATGTTGGGGTATTTTTCCATAATCCTTTTTCTTTACTAAGTGTCTTGAAAGTCTTATGGTAGATCACTCACATAATACAAGAGCAAACCTCTCAAACATTTAATAGAGTAAAGAAGTTAGGCAATCCCATATGAGGGGAAAAGAGAAGAGACAATAAACAGAAGTTAAAATAAAGATTAATTCATTCTGTGTCTTTCAGAGATTAAGACCTTTATGTAAAAACTGAGTCTGAACATTTAGGCCCAGATCATCATACAAAACATCCATTTCCCTGGATAGCTATTCACTCCCGCACACCATGCAAATAAACCAGCTATAAACACAGACAGTCCTCCTGCCCCAAATAAAGTATAACTTTCTCTGCATCCCCAACCCATGCACTACTGAACTTGGGAGTTTTCTTTTAAGAGTCTGTCGTAAAAGCATTCTCTTCCAACACTATTATAATTGACATTTCATAATAGATCCTAGTCCTCATTTCCTGTGTAAAATGCTACAACTGCTTCTCTAATTTACTCTGAAATAAATTGGTCAGGACCTGCTTAGAAATCCTGCACAACCTAGATCTGAAATCAGAACACTAATGAAGTCAAGACAATACTTACCCAACTTAATTATCCTGGAACATATTTGCACTATCAGTTCTGCTGCTTTGGGATGCTACAGTGGTATGGTACATCTGTGCAGTACAATAACTACAGATTTCTAAGCAAGTTAAAAGAGCTCACAGCTCCATAACAAGCGGTGTTGCGTGCTATAGAACTATTTACTCTTTTAAGGCTATATGACCAAGAGCTGTCAGCTTAATAAAACCTAATAGTATGGCACACAGAACTGCACACGAAATACTGAAATACTTCAATTTCTATGCTTAGTCTGTAATTTTAGCCCCTCTCCATGGTCATGCATAATAGTCTTTCACCTCTTCTATTTTAAATGCCAGTCAGGTGGTAATTTAAGAGGCTTTTCTCTATGGGAAGCTAACGCTTTAAAGCAATGACTACATTTAGAAGAAAAACAAATTCCAGGTTCATATTTAAGATTTCTAAAAAACTGTAATCACTTTCAGGTTGCAAAAGGAACAAAAGACCAAACTGAATTCTATCATAGCTTTTGAATGTGGAGTAAACCACCTCGTTGTGCCACAACAAAACCCATTTATGATCATCACTTACATTTGCTATAACGCTGCAGTCCACCTCCAAGCTCAACAGCCATTATAGCTACATGAAATTTGGTATAAGTAAATACAGATGCAAAAATGACAATCCGTTTTCCCCTGAATTCAAGCTATTCAAATATGAAAAGCTTACAGCTTTGAAAGCACTCCTGTAATTTCACGCTGAAGAAGTTGAGGGGCAATCTCAGGTTTCTTATACAAATCCAACAGTTCAGTGCTAAACAGATAGTATTGTTCAAGTAGTAAATTAATTGCATATAATTTTTTCAAGTTTTAACAAAGAGGATGCTAGATGCATCTACAGTTTTAACAACCCAAACCAACTTGTAAAATACATACTTCCACTGCCAAGATTTTCTGTGAAATCAGTGTTTTAAAAATACTTTTGTTTCTTGGCGCCATCACCTGGCACTCTGTTGTCGTACAGTTCTGATTCCAAGTACTTTCTATTACTGACACCTGAACAGCTCTGCACCTTAATCCAAGGAGTGGATATCACCTGCCCAAAACAGCAAATTGACAGATTTCAAAGATATACTCACATCACTTGTGGAGACTGCTCCTGCTTCCACAGAACCCCCTGTACCACGTAGTTTCTAGAAGAAAAAAAAAAAAAAAAAGTTTAAAAACAGAGCTGTCCTTCACCTTTACAGAATAGTCATTACAAAGTTTCTTTCAATTCTCCAATCTCTCTAGTCATTAAAAGAAAAGATTAATAATCTATTGGATATTTTTCCTGGTCAATATATTATGATAATATATTGTATTTATTACACACACACACCATAATGTCTGGAAAAATATGCTTAGAGCTGATCCTGGTAAATCAAGATTTAATTTTATTTTTTAGGTGTGTATTTACTCGAGACTTTTATTCATCTCCATCTTAGAATTTGAAGACTGTTCTCTTCAATTTTTCTGAAGGAAATTCCAACTTTAAGATTCTTCTTTCAGAGAAAAAAAAAAAATAGAAGTTCTTTTTCATAGTTTTCCAGACTGGATTTATTAAAAATATACTGATACTGAACCTACTGAATGATTCTCTGCTCTCCAGAATCTACTTCTGCTGCAACACTACTTTAGAGAATGACAAATCTGGGTTTTTATAAGGATTGAAAGGAAAATCTCCAAAAATGAATACAAAGGAGAACGATTCATCTTTGATGGACAAGCCAGCAGTAAGCAGTTCATACTGAGCTAATGCCATAAAAGTACTGTCCAAATAAGTCAGGATTTATTTCATTTGAAGAGACAGGACTAGAAATAAAAGCTTTGTACTACAGTAAACTGAAAAAAAAAGTTTTGATATTCACTTCCTGCTGCCATGTGATTTTTCAGAGCAGAAAATATAAAATATTAAGATAAGATCTATACATTTCAATAAAGGATATTTAGCTTTAAAAACAACTAAGTAAAATTTTGGTTTTCTTTTTTGAAAATGAAAATATACCTCTTGTTTGTGAATCTCTATATTCATATTCTTGAAAAAAAGTTTCCAAAGTCAGTGTAATGTTTAAATAGAAGTAGCTTTTTACCTGTGAACTGAGCTGAGTTTTAATCCAGTTGAAATAGTAATTCAAGTCACTGCCTTCCATAAGTTCCCTCCCCCAAGCAGCCAGTTTGGCAATAATTCTTGCTGCCTGAAAAAGAATGTAATAAACAGATTTTCTAAATGCAGCATTCAGCATTTCAGAATTCAGTGGGAAGTTCTATAAGCTCTGGAAACCAAGTTTAGATAAAAGATGGCCCCTTACAGAAATCTACCTGTTTTCTACGTAGGGCACTCTTCATGCCTAGTAATTTTGTTTCTTCCATTTTCTACTGCTTCTACTTCCTGGTAACTGGTGTATTTTCACAATGTCATCAGACACCTGTAGCTGATGAAGTTCACAAGGCACCAATGAAGAACTCGGAAGGGGGCAGAGGAGAGCTATCAATGGACTACTACTGTAGGACACCACTGCAGTCAGAAATCCATCAACAGTAAGACACTTAATGGCCTAACACATACATGAGTAGGCTTACTTTAAGCAACTATGGCATATGCCAACACAAATGATTGCAAAGTAGTCAAGATTTTTGTACTGAAACTGAAGCAAGTCATCTTCAAGAAGGGAGAAGCCCAGAAAAAGAAGCGCAGAAAACCAAAAGGGAAGGTAGAATTTGAGAATTGGGTTGAGGAGTAAAAACGTAGTCAGGTTAAGAATTTTCATGATGCCTATGGCACAAGAACACATATAACAAGAGTATATTTCTATGCTAGCCTTTCCAAATTATGTTTGAAGTAACTCTACATTGCAGCCTGCAGCTTATTTGCAGAAACATTTGAGCCAGCTTATATATAAAGAGGCAGTGGAACCAAGACACTACTGAAGTAGGGGTTCGTTTCCCTCCATACAGTTCCATGATGCAGTGAGAAGACTATTTCAGGCACCTTTCCGCTATACTGCATTCAGATGTACAAACCACCACCACTGATTTCTAGAGGGATTACAGAGTCTGGAACAACGATGTCTACACTGAAATGCATCAAATCTACTTCTGAATGCAGCCAAGTAACCCCACAAAATCCCTTCAGCTTTTAAGTATGAGATATTAGACCTCTAGCTTATCATGCTCCTGAGTTAAAATTGCTACCTGGCCCCTGAATGAGAGGCTATTCATGCCTAGCAGAATTTGAGCCTGGACACAGAGGACAAGCATTTTTATCTGTCTATGCAGATGCAATGATGTGGTATTGAAAGGCTTCCAGTGTGCATAGTAAGGAGGAAAAAAAAAAGTAAAAACAAAGCCAACACAAATCTAACACTTTGTTTTGAAAACATTCATGTGCTTTAAAAAAAAAAAAAAACATATATGCACAAAGAGCACTAAAAGGCATAATAAGGGAGTAAACAGTGTTTTAAAGTGGATTCATGTCAGGTGAGGTTCTGTGTGACTTGTGAAGTTATTTGTATATTTTTGCAGTACCTAAAGAAAGCAATATCTGAATAACACATCTGTGAGCCGAGAAATACTGGACAAAAATTTCTATACTATACATTTGAAAGCCACCATTCCAGGGAAACCAATTAGTTTGCACTGCAAGGGTCTAAAAATTACTCTTCACCTGCATACTTGAAAAGTCAATATTGTCCGAGTTTGCTCGGACTGCAGTTTTGCAAGATGGGTCTTCAGCAGCAATACCAAAAAAAAAAAAAAAACCAAAACACCAACAACCAGAAAAATCCCATCAGCCTCCTCCTTCAGCTGCACCAAGTAATCTGATTGCACAGCCGTGCAGTGAATCAGTCAGATTTAAAAAGAAATAAAACATCAAGCCTGACATTTTTTCAAGAAAACAGGCCAGCTCATTGTTCAAGTCGCAGCACAGCCCCAAACACAGTCGCACCGGCCACACCTAAGGGCAAATAGCATGACTTGCCTGGAATTCCTTGTGCCAGTACTGCCACCACAACATAACACAGGCCAGGTATGTGGCTTTGTAGTCTGAGCCACTGATTTGATTCTACCATACGACACCAGCACAGACACATGCAGTGAAGAACAATTCATAGCCATGCAGTTTTCTCCTTCTTCAAGCCATAATACAAGCTTTACTGGTGGAAATTATGGTCTCCATTGGGAATTCACAGTAATACAACCATATTTTCGCCCCACAAGGAAAAAAAATTGCTCAGATGGAATGGCCAGTTCTCACCACAGATGACAGAAAAATATTAAGAATTCCAGAAAAGTTATTCCACATAGATCAGCAGCACCCAGTGGCTCAAAGCACAGTAGGTAGCATAGCATACAGTTATACTGGGCTTGGTTGGAATGGACTTAATTTTCTTCATAGCAGCCTATATGATGCTGTGACCAAAAACCAGTGTTGATAACATACCAATGGTTTAGCTGCTGCTGAGCAGCGCTTGCACAACATCAAGGACTTCTGTTTCTCACTCTACTCTTCCAGTGAGTAGGGTGGGTGAGGAGCCAAGAGGCTGGGAGGGGACGCAGCCAGGACAGCTGACCGAAGAGATATACTGACAAGGCATCAGTCTACTGGTGTTGTGTGATTGCTTTTACATCACTTTTTGTTGGATTTATTTTGGGTTCCTACCTTCTTCCCTTTTTTCCCCACTTCACTTATTAAACTGTCTTTATCTTGACCCACAAGTTTTCTCGCTTTTGGTCTCCTGATTCTCTCCCCAGTCCCGCTGTGGGGGACTGTGCAAGCAACTGAATGGGAGCTTTCCTGTCAGCCAGGGTCAGCCCACAACAGCAGATGTTACTTCATCCCTAGTATGCTTACAAACCATTTTAAGCAGATTTCAAGTGGCATTATAGTAAACTGAGTATATGA
This sequence comes from Charadrius vociferus, assembly GCF_000708025.1. Classification (NCBI taxonomy): domain Eukaryota; kingdom Metazoa; phylum Chordata; class Aves; order Charadriiformes; family Charadriidae; genus Charadrius; species Charadrius vociferus. The sequence continues at coordinate 1,193,036 of NW_009649306.1, forward strand.
GAGAACAAGGTTCATGAAGGTAAAACTATTTCCCTTTCACAGGATGAAAACTTAAATTCTAGTATTTGTACAGCATGGCAGTTGTGACAGAAGTTATTTTTCTAGTTATGTCTTACTGTGCTTAAATAACTCTCAAATTCTTGCTTTTCTGAGCCTTTAAAACCCGCTCTAATCTACCAGAAAAAAAACAATAAACAATGTAACTTTTCTTTCTAAAATGTGGTCAAGTGAAGCTTCTATTAAGAATGACTCATCTAGACAGCAAGAGGAAAACTTTTCAGTCCAGGCAGTAGTTTAGCTTCAAACTCCAAATTCTCCTAAAGAAAAATAAAACCATCATTTTTTTCTACTATCTTCAGAGACAGGTTCATTTAAAACTTACCATATGCACAGTGAAAAGATCCTGTCGATTCAACATCGGCAGAAAATAGGACCATGCAGTGTTTTTACCACGTTTTGCATAATCAAAGAAGATAGAAACACGCTGATGATTTTCCTGTAAAAATTGGGAAAGGGGAAAAGATGGGACTTGTAAAAGCATTCAATTTAAAGCAGGTATTTGCTCCTCATTATGTTAGCATACATTATGAGAATGCATCCTGGCTTGTAACAGCCCATGGAAATTTTTCATTTTGACAGTTACTTGTGGACACAGTTCATTTCAGCATTCCAACATTAAGGTTACAGATTTGGGGCAGGGAAAAACAAACTTTGAAACCCTAGTTATACCTCAGTACTCCAACACGTGCTTGAATAAAAATGGATGTATTCTTTTGATCAAGCAAGCAAAGTGAGAAAAGTGAGAGACTAGCTAAACGCTGCCATTTTCCAGAGAAACGCTACTCTTCATCAAATCAATTATGCTTGAATAAAGTCCATACAAAGTTTTCTACATACTGCTGCTTCTACACAAAAGCCTGTTGTTCAACTTGGCTGTGTGTGCTCCAAGTGGAACTTCAGAGACATAAGCTAGTCCTGCCTCTCCATTCCTCTCAATGACAAGTGAGGTCTTCTCTCCCAGGTGAGACTGTGACTGGTTCAGCTGTTATCTCAGGCAACCTGTACACCTAGGAGAGGACATCGTCACCAGAAGTCTCTTCTCCAGGGCTTCTAGGCTGAATCACAAGAGACCACAAGTACCTGAACAAGTACCATACGCAGTTTCTTCAAGCATTTCATCTAATAACCACTATGAAGAGCAGCTATTATGGTTCTCCTTAAAGCAGACCAGAGAAGAGGCCATGCAAACCTGAAGGAGAAAGAGGAGCTCTGCTATTTTCTAATAGCCTAGAATATAGACAGTCTTCCAGAAAAATCAAATACCTGGATTCTTGCTTTTCCCCAGCATTTCCATGTAATTCCTAGCCTGGTTGATAGTAAGCTTTCATTCTAAAAAGATGTCTCCCCATTGAAGTCAAACTATTGCAACGACACATACAACTCCTATCAAGGAAGGCAAAACTGAAACACTAACCGGGGAAACTCGCATGAGAACAGTATCTCAGTCTCCACTACCCAATGAATTTAATTTTCAAACTCCCCCAGCTTCCCTCCAGCTATTCAGCACCCCATTATTGATTCTACGGACCAAGAATCAGCTAGGCAAGCTTGCTTGTTGGAATACAATTCGTTAAGCACAAGATGACCTGAATGTATCCATGATCCAAACACTGGCATCTTACCAAGCATGAGAGTTGCAACCAACCCTTCACTGAAAGGATCAAAATTATTGCACCACATAGGGTGCAAACTGCTATCCTGATGCCTGACTGGGGAAGGTCAAGCATCACTAGTTATCTGACAGTCATAACCCTTACAGTGATTAATGTTCTACCTGGCATGTATCAAAAAGCACTCAAAAACCCTCTCAAAGCTTGTTGTTCAAACTATGGAATAAAAAATAAAAAAAAGTAAGATCTCTGGAACACAGTGCCTTGTTGGAGAGCCTCTGCTCTGTAAGGGTTAGTTTGATGAAGACTGGCAGTTCGATCAAATAAATCACTGTTAGCATCTACATGTATGCTACACAGTGTCTAGGTAAAAGATCAAAAATAACTAGATCAATGAGTTCAGTTTACAAGATAACTAAGGAGGAGACAGACAGGTCTGGAAGCAGAAAAGCTGAATAACTTCAACGTGCTGTCAATCAGAATAGTCTGGTTTGCTGTTAAGGTGCGGGGAAGGAGTGAAGAAATATGAAATATGTAGTGCTGCACTCTCCTAGGCAGCTACTGACTACACCGATAAAACAGAAATCCTGAAACTCTCACATCAACAGTTGAATAATTTAGCATCTGTCATTTCTGAAGAAGCATAATGAAGCTCACTTGTGTGGTATTGCTACCTGCACCAACCACAGGTTCTTAAGATTTTACAAGTAACAGACTGTGCAGTGTGACGGGGTCACTAATCCAGAGAAATTGTTTCAAGTATATGAATAGAAGTAAGAAATGTTTCCTTAGGGATTCCAGTATGCTAACACTCTCTACCTTCAGAAATAAGAAGTATGGTGATATTCTTCTAAGGCAATCACCACATTAATTTAACTTCTGACAGCCTCCAAAAGAAATCTTTCTTAGAATGATGATCAAACCCGTAAGTAGAACTGCTGGAATAATCCTAGACACCCAGGTAGGCTTTTGGTGTGCTCAGAACACAGTTCATACGATTTTTTACAACCTCACAAGTAAGGCATGGGAAGATAATAGAAAGATAAAAGTCATTATCAACACAGACAAAAGCTGGATACTGTTACCTGCAATAGTTTCTCAAGTTCCAGCTATCAAAAGGTAGCTTTCAAATACTATTTGCTCATCTTATGAAACTGCAGTGACCAGCCTTGCTCAAAACAATTTTACTGAAAGAGTCAGTGGCACCATGACAGGCCATGTCCTTGAACAATTTCTCACTTAAAATCTTTGCAAGTACTGAATTAAGACTACTCGGGCAAAGACAGGAGACTTTAGATCCACTATTGTGGATTCTTCCGTCCACACAGTCTGCAGAGATCCTAAATTAAACTCAGAGTCACAGAGTCAATGGCCAACAAGTTGCTTTCTGATAAGAATCTTACACCTTGAAAGTGTGCAACAAAGCATCCATAAGGCACCACTGACAGCATGTTGTACCATCTGAACACAACCTAAAGAATACAGAAGTCCTGTTTCAGCCTGGCCTAGTGGAGGTACGGAGAGCTAGGAAGCCCTGGGATGATGCCATGCGTACACCTGCACACAAACCTTCTTTGCCAGCGGCAAGACATCCCTGAATAATGAAGTCACACTGAGCATTGCAAAATCAGACACTGCAGCAGAATTTCTAAAGTGAAAAAGGCATCCAATTTCAAACAAAAGCAAACATATACTGTGCACTAACATCTCTATTGTTCTGTAGTATCACTATAAAGCCTAGACAATTTAAAGTCATTATGTTTACCATTAAGAATTCCATATATGCTGCCTCTGTGGCTGGGTAAGGCCCTGAATATAGAAATGTCAGTGCATGACCATAAAGTCAAGAAAACACGTTCATCTAGACATATATGACAGAACTAATACGGCAAATAAGAGATTACTCAAAACTACTTTCTGTGACCACCTAAAATTAATGCAATTGTTTGAGAGTGGGACAGTGAAAGCCTTTACCCATGGGGCATTAATTCCACAGCACAGAAGATGATATCAACTATCACATATTGTAGCTATAGGTTATGTGCTAATGTCAAAGCACGTGAGCAAAACAAGACCTACTAACACTCATGAAAAGTTCCGAAGAAGGGCAAAGGAAATTATTACTTCTGTGGCCACCAACATGTCTCACACAGAAAAGGAGACCCATTCCTCAGAAAAGTAGCCAGAATAAAGAGTTTATGCATTAAGACAAAGTTTGTCATCAAATGCATAAGCCAAAACAAGGTACTCCCAACTCAGTGTCCTAATCAAGGAATGACACTGGGGCTCCTTTTTGTCTTCTCTGCTTCTTTATGTTTGTGTCACACTTGAGAAAAAGTAAATCTAAGGAAGAGACGAGAGGGTCAGAGTGACAAAGCTGCACATGGGCATGAATAAACTTCTGCAACCACCAACAACTGTTATTCTAGCAGTCAGGGACTCACTCGGGGCTCTAATGTGCAGACAGGCACCTGAAAGAACACCATAATCCCCATGTTATATGTATTGCTGGCAGTAGAACTCACATGGTTCACCTCCTAGGGCAATGCCCTAAACAGTTAAATTATCAATAGACACATTTCATTGTAACCTTGTATTAAATATAACATAAAAAAGCAGAAGAGAAACTGTCAGGCAGCCAGACATTCAATGTGAATACCAGGAGAACACTTTGCACAACTCAAACCATCTTGTTAAATCATTACTTCAACCACTTTCTCTTAGTCTATTAGAGAGCAAAGAAATGCAAAAGCAGGATTATCTGATTGAGTAAAGTCTCGACTCATCCAGGTCACCACAGCAGTCCTGACACCAAATGTAATAGCCTGCTCTTGTAAGTCACTGTATCCCATAGCTACAAAGAGCTACATATTTTATTGAATCAAAAGTTCCTGTTTTATAAACCACGGAGAATTTCAGAACATGCTGTCCTAAACAGTCTAACTTATGTTGGAAACCTGAAGCTGCAGAAACTACAAACTGAGGGTGGCCAAATAAACACCTTCGTAGGAAAAGCTTCAACAACTTCAAGTTAGAAGTCATATCCTATCAACAACAGGAAAGGGCAGGGATCACAAATTATCCCTCAACATCCAAGTTTTGCATCAAACATGGTTGAGAGCCAACAGAGAGGCATACAGGTATATTTTAGGTCCATAAAATGAACATATTTATACAAGACTAAGTTACCCATACAACTTTAGTCCTAACATTTAACTTCTGAAGATAAGATCTGAAAATTTAAAATAATATTTTAATATAGTATGACAAACACCTGAAAAGACCTGACTTAGGCTAAGGAACCATTCAAGCATGCATTTAAAGACTTAAAAATAAGACAGGTTATTGACCTACTTGCAGCATATCATCAACCATAGTCAGAATGTACTGAACCGTCTGTTCCTTGGAGATATGAGTCATCAAGTTTATAAATGTTTTAGCACACTAGAAAAATAAGAGAGACATTAAAATTAATATTAAAAATTATCTTCATTCCTTTTGATAATATAAAACAGGACCTCATTAATTCAAAGTTAGGTCTTACATAAGCATTGAACATCCAACATCTTTTATTCAATTACAATAAGAGATGAATACATTTGACATTATATTACAAAGAAAATTTTCTGTCACATTGATCATTACCTTTTACAAATTGTTTTATGGCTTTCAAATGAAGTAACAAGTACTTGCTAGTGAAAGTCAGCAAGGTGCTTTGTTGAAAGACTGATTACAAAAATCTCCATCAGCATCTTTTTTTATGGCAGTAAAGAGAAGAACCAAGTAAACTGATAAAACAGTAACAAATTTAGACACCGTATGAGACAGTTTCAGCAACTTAAATGGAGGGAGGGAAGACAGGTCACTCTTGCCTGTTCAATTCCTATACCTTGTAGACAAATCTTTGTTCTTATTTGAGCTGTTTTCTGCCTCCTGAACAACTCTACAATTTCAGGAATAGATATAATAGGCTGGAACAGCGACAACACTACTTTTTACACTTCCTCCTTCCCCTTCACCACATTCAACTAAGACTGAAAGAAAAATGGAACTCGAACTGCTACGCTGTAATTATATAGTGGCATATAATGTTCACCATATATGCTTTTGCAACTATGCAAATTATGGTCCATTACATAGCAGACACACAATACAAGGGGGGGGGAACAAAACAAAAAACAAACCCTAAACAGAACAGCCTAAAATTAAAGTAGAAAAAGGGCTGGGAAGTTTTGTGTCTTGTGTGCACCTCCTGCTCTTCCCCCCTGCCTCACCCAATCTTCTTGATGTCTGACCTTATCTGCTAGAACCTCAGGCTTCAAGGCTGAGATTCTACTGCTCAAAATAGCATTAAAGTCTCTTTGGCCATCTTGCCTAGACTCCATAAGCCAAGTGGCACAGGTCACCTATCAATCTTGTATCAGTTCTGTCCAATGCAGACGTCTCATCTCTTACAGTGCCTAAAATGACACCCGTGTTTAAATAACTGAATCCACTTTAGTAGTCAGTGGGTTCTATCGCTGGAACTACAGCATAATTGTTCAGCTAGCTAAGCTGAAATCTCATTGGCAGTAACTCTCATCAATAAACTATAAGGAAAAAAGCCAAAAAAAAGTGTCTCAAGTGTAGTTGTGCATGATTAAGTAAACTGGGATGAGGAAAGATTTGAGCTAGCTTGTCCCACAACAGAGCCCTTCAAAGTCAGATGACATTTAGTAGTTATTCAATAGATTTTTAAAAGAATGCCCAACCTATATCTAGGAAAAAAAAAAACAACCTATAATAGCAAGTTTTAAACTTCTTCCGTAACATCTTAATTTGTATATGGCCAACATTAAAATAGAGTAGGTAAGAGAATTTCCTTCCATCATCCTCCTCAAAAGTTACATTATTAAAAGAAAGGAAAGTTACTTGATTGCCTTCCGTTTGCAACAGCTCCTGTTTTTCTTCTGGATTTCTTTTCTGTTCAAATCTTTGAATAAATTCACAGTCTTCACCTGAAATCATCTGCCCTCTGAAAAGCAAAATATGAAACCATAAGCAACATGAACAGTCAGTTATTTCAAACTGTGTTAGATTTATGGCAAGACATGGCAAGACTTGGGTCTCCAAGACGGACCCACTGCTGGCCAAGGCTGAGCCACTCCAAGATGGTGGTAGCACCTTGGTGAGAACATATTTAAGAAGGGGAAAAAACAACGTGTGCAACAGCAACTGCAGCTGGAAAGAGGAGTGAGAATATGTGAAGGAAAAAAACTCTGCAGACACCAAGGTCAGTGAAGAAGGAGGGAGAGAAAGTCCTCCAGGCACTGGAACAGAGATTCCCCTGCAGCTCATAGTGAGGACCATGGTGAGGCAGGCTGTCCCCCGGCAGCCCATGGAGGTTAACAGTGGAGCCAATAACAGTGCAGCCCCTGGAGGATCCCCTGCTGGAGCATAGTAAAAAAGCAGCCTGGTGGGCACCTGGTAGCCAGTCAAGGTCAACCCACCAAACAAACCTTATTTTCTTCAATTTGATGTGTCAATACTATCGCTTTACCAATCCTATATCCCACAGTAGTACATAAAGAGCTCCTTTCTGCAAAAGGTCTCACATACAAATAATTTATAACTAATGACAAAACAATGTCTAAAGCCTTCCCTATGCACTGCCTCTATTAAACAGCATTTTCTAAATAATTCTTAAACTTCCGGAGGCTGAACACAATGATCAGTGGACACAGTTGTAAGAACTGAAATACACACTGCTAGCACATTATGCCAAAATTATAATACATAACATGAATAATAGTCTAGTCCTACATGAAATAAATGCTGAAATATAAAATTGTTATTTTAAGTTTGCCATAAGCACTGAAGAGAATTTTAAGGAGTACAGAGAACTTGGTTCCTAATATATTTTTAGTTTTCACTAATTACAACATTTCACCTTTTCCTGGTAGTTTAAAAACTGATATGCACGCAAGCTGATCCAAACATATAGCACGGGGGCTTGATATAGTAGACTGCTGTGGACACTTACAAGCTAGCAGATCTCTATTTGATCTTCCCTTTTATCTAATATTCAAGGGGTTACTGCCATAATCAGTACTATTTCAGGAAGTTGTTGACTCAGGTGAAGAGCTGGCAAAATATTGTTGGGTTTTTGTTATAATCACAGAATCACAGAATGGTTTAGGTTGGAAGGGACTGTGAAGATCAACTAGCTCCAACACCCCTGCCGTGGACAGGGACATCTCCCACTAGACCAGGTTGCCCAAAGCCCCATCCAACCTGGCCTTAAACACCTCCAGGGATGGGGCAGCCACAACTTCTATGGGCAACCTGGGCCGGTGCCTCACCACCCTCATAGTGAAAAGTTTCTTCCTGATATCTAATCTGAATCTCCCCTCTTCCAGTTTGAAGCCGTTCCCCCTCATCCTATCACTACATGCCCTTGTAAAAAGTCCCTCTTGAGCTTTCTTGTAGGCACCCTTCAGATACTGGAAGGCTGCTATAAGGTCTCCCTGGAGAGTTCTCTTGTCCAGGCTGAACAACCCCAACTCTCTCAGTCTGTCTTAGAATCATAGAATGGTTTAGGTTGGAAGGGACCTGGCAGATCATTGAGTTCCAACCCCTCTGCCATAGGCAGGGACACCTCCCACTAGACCAGGTTGATCAAGGCCAATGATACAAGTCAGTAATACATGATTTACCATCACAACAAATAACAAACTTGTCAAAATGGTACAATCAGGTACTCTTCAGATAAAAAAACCTAATTTTAAATCAAGTAGTCCTGAAGATATCCAAGACTTTAATAGGTGACTAGCTTTACTAGTTAATACCAGGGGTGCTTCAGGAAAGAAGAAAATTTCGTGTGTCATCAACACAAAAGTCACAGGGGATGAAAGTATTAGACATTGCTCTGTTTCAGTTATTTCCAAGACTCATCTTCCCTTACATTTCCACTGAGTCAAATGCCTCTTCTGCTTTGCAAAGCTATGTAATACGGATTCTTTTAATCCATCTTTTCCACACTCCAGGTCAGTCTCCAGACAATCCATGACTAGGGCTTCCATTAAAATCCTTGTAAATTTATGGGATATGTTCACCTTTTTTTTTATTGGCTCAACAGGCTCACAGAAACATAAATAAGACCTACAATGGGTTCTTATCTTTCCTCTTACTTAAATCATTATGTCTTGAGGATGGCCTCATCAGAGTCATCTTTTACCTATTAACTTTTCAAGTAAAGAACATAAGTAATCCGGTACCACCCGCACTATTCCTGTATTTTAGCTGCTTAGTATGAAATATTCTCCTATGAACTGAGGAAAGGCAATTAAGACTTACTAGATGGAAGATTCATAAAGCAAGCAATAGTCCTTGACTAATCTCTACTAAAACTTAACTGATTATAAGTAAAAAAGTAATTAGCCAGTGATGACCATGCTGCTACCACATACCTTTTAGATTGACTTGTGTTCTTTCTCACCTATTAAGGATGGATTTGAGCAGTTGTTGAAAGATGAGGACAATTCATCCACCACAAATACTGGACTTAACAACCTGTAACTAGAAGCCTCTCATGTTTCAATCAATGCTGGCCAAGCTAGGGATTCCGGGATAATATTGATATAAAGTAACCAGATGAGCTGCTTGTTTAGAAGAATATTGCCATTTAGGAAGCACTTCAAAGGCAACATAAGGTGAACCCTTAAAATTTAGCTTTAATGATTGAAAAAGCCTTAGCCTAGGAAGAGACATGCTTCTTTACAACCAGGCTATTAGAAGAGCTCTGCCAACTGTCAAGGAAAAAAAAACCACCAAAAAAACCCCCCACCAACTTTCAAGCTTTTGCTTTCATCCTACATTAAACCTCAAGAAAAAAAAAGGAAAAAAGAAAAAAGTATGCAGAATGACGTTGCCTTGAAACAAAAAGAAGTTAGGGTTTACTCTATTGCTTTGTAAGTGCCATTCAAAAAGACACTTTCTAACCCATACAAAACAGTACAAGGGATTTGACAGTTTCGTAAACAAGTTGTTAATATTTTATCAGGGATCCCATACATCTGATTAATAGCTTTATTACTTTCCAATTCATCCATTTCTACTCATCTCGGTTTAAAATTCAAATAACTGATTATGTAGCAAACCTTAGCAACCAGTGCAAAAAAAACCTCATGAAAAAATGCAAAGCAGCCTCAGACAGCAGGTACCAACTACCATGACATGATTACCACATATACCTTATTACCTCTTCAAGGAGACTGGAATTCAAGTAACAAAATACTCCCTCCATCCCTCTTCCGAACAGCCATTTAATTTCTTATTTTCCAGGATGTGTCTATACAGTCTCTTCTCAACAGCTAAGAGTCACTTTGACCTTCAGTTGTCTGGATATATCAGGTTTAGACCAGGAGTCCTTTAACCACATTTTAAAGTGCAGTGCTTGAGATACTAAGGCCTGCCTTTGACAGCACTGGCTACAGGAGAGTAAACTGAAGCTGTGTAAGATTTGGAAAGCATAAATTTGTAAGATCACCATTTTTAAAACTTCTTGGTCTCTCACGATGATTCAGAAACTTGTGATTCCTTCCTTTTATTATGCATTTCCTCTATCAGCTCTTGTTCCTTTTTTTGTTTGAATGACTTAACAGAAGTAATTCCAGAGGTCAGCTGGAGATTTTTTTGTTTGGTTTTTAATTTGGGGAGGGTTCAGGTTTTTTTGATTTTTTTTGTTGTGGTTTTTTGTTGTGTGTTGGTTTTGTTGTTGGTTTTTTTTTTAATTTAACTACATCTGCAGCAAATATGAAGTTCATATGAAGCCATCATGTCAAGACATGATTTCTTTTATCCAGGTATCTACAGTACTTTGAACGTACCTAAAGGACACTCATTCAATCCAATTACTCAACAGCTTTAACATTACAAAATTAAAACAGTAAAACAGGCCAAAGGTACTCTGCAAGACTGGACCAAATTTAAAGAACAAAACAAAAAAGCCTCAAAAGACACACACACTACAAGTTAGGAAATGTCTATCATTCTTCTAAGACAAGATTTGCTTTTAAAATCCAAGATATTTAACCTACTTTAGAAGGATCTCCCACCCCCAGGAAACCAAAATAGATGTTTTAAGATCAGATTTCACAAACGTATATGTAAAGTACTTGAAGATACATGGGAAGCCATGTACAAATTAGCCATCAGGTATCTCACCTGATTAAATATAAAGTATTATCAAATGCTGTATACCTAGACAACCAACAGTACAGTAAGATGCAAGTTAAACTCTGAAACGTTCACTTTTCCACAGAACTCATCTACTACCCTTCAAAAGCAAAACCAAAATTGCTTCAAGCAAGCTAACGCATCCTCCAAAGGCATTCTGACACCCTAAAGCAAATGCTGAAAACCACCATGCAGTACACAACAGTGATGCACCGTATTTTCAACTAGCAGATGGCATCGATAACTACTACAAGTCTCACGATCCAAAGGCAGGAAAGTCTGTGTAGAACTAATGGCTTAAATGACATTTAGTTTCCAGAAGGTGACTAGACCTACACATCACCTTCCACTGTTCAGAGTTTTGCTACCTTCTTCTCCCTCAGACACAGACCCCAGCTGGAATTCAACACAAAGAAAGTGTAAATTTTAGCATTAAAAAAAGAAATCTTTTCCCACAGCTTAATTTTGAAGTGAGCAGTGAACACAGTGACAAACCAGTACTACATACAGTTGTAATACCTAAATATTTCACTTTTGTAACAACAGTATACAAAGAAAACTGCAGAAGTCAGCAGTTGTGTGTTAGTATAGTTTGACATTTAGTTTACAGTTATAACCTTCAGAGATGGAATAAACAATATGCCAGTTAATCTTTAGCTTGAACTGACTCTACAAGAGAAGTCAGACTACTAGAGTCTGACCAACTAATAGTAAGACATTTTACTTTTGCACTGAATAACAGAGAGCAGGAAAGAACTTCGGAATGCCTTCCTGTGTAACCAAGACTTCAATGCTGTTGCAACTGACGCAATCTTTAAAGCATCTTTATACATACACAACTGTCACAGATAGATTATTTAAAAAAAAAAAAAACTTAAAAACTTCATCAGAACTGCTTGTGAAGTTCTTTAAACTCCAACTACATAAATACTATCTATAGTTTAAGGAACACAAATTATGTCATGCTTGTTGTCATACCGCAACAGGAGCTCAGAAGACACACAAGTGTCCTTCAAAACCATAAGCACCTCATATTCCTTCTACTCTACAGACCAGAACAAACCATCTGACCTGCCTCTAACAGGTGCATCAGAAGCAGGCAGTTTCCACTCATTAATAACATCCTTCATTCCAGAAATTAGTCAATATAGCTCCACTGTCTGACTTTGCAATAAATCCTCCAAGACACCATTATGTCCAAATGAGCCCGTTGTAAAATGGACATGTCCAAAAAGAGGTATAATTTTATTTCCTCTTTAGAAGCACAAAAAGTTCTGCTGATATTTTCCAATAACTAATGATAAGCAAACTCCTCAGCCAAGGAACTACAGTTATCTTCATGATGCTCCACAATCCCTCTGGCACCACTTAAGTTCATCCTTGAAGCTACCTTAGCCAGACAGCCAGGCTGTTATCAGTAAATATAAGACACAAAAACTACATTTATTTCAGCGCAATAATAAACAGGATACATTGTCATTGACATACAAAGGACACCAGGCATTGAACAGTCTCACAACAGGGTCAGAAACACGAGCCAGATGCACTACAATAGCCTCTAAAACCTAGCTAACCCATCAAAGTGAGGAAATAACTAGTACATTCCTCTTTCACGGATTCCAGAACAAAGTTAAATTCTACATCTAGAATCTGAAAGAGAACCATCAATCCTGCCTCCTGGTCAAAAGAAGTTACATAGAAATTTGCTGACAGATAAACAAACAAAATTCCCCCATCCTTATTCTGCACCAGAGAGAGAACACCCCAAGAATGAAGGCGAATTATAAATGGTAGACTATACAAAGCACAGTCAAGCGATTAATACCACATATGTATTCAAAATACAACTCCTTGCCAAACAGAACCATCCCCTATACTAACAAAAGCAACAGATGAATCTCACCAGCCTTACCGTCTGAACCACTAGAGACACCACAAAAAAGATTATCCCATATTCACTTAGATTGACAATGAACAATCGTACTCTCACTTTCTGCAACTGCAAACTACCTGTTCACTCGCCTCTAGGACAGCAAAAGAACAGCTGCCCAGGCTTCCTATCAGATGGATAACAGGGCACACAGTAGCAACCAAAGCCATTTAGATTGTTTGACAAATACTCGGTAGCTGCCACTATCAAGTTACCACACCAACCTCACTCTTTCGCCTGCAAAGCTAGTGTAATGTCACACAGCAAACTCAACAAGGAACTGATACATCTGAAAAAATAGCCTAGAAAAAGAAAGCTTCCTTAGAAGATCAGTTCTTTAATCCAGTTTAGCATGCAGATATACAATCACAAAGAGGAAAAATACCCCAGCTGAATGAATGGAATAGGCAAGACTGAGATACATAGCACTGGGCAAAGCAGGTAGTCGTTAATGAGATTCTACCACGTTAGCATTTCTCAGCTTGCATGTGTACAGTTTTGCAACGTTATTTTAATATATAGCATACATTTATGTATCACAGCTATCTTGAAAAAAACTATCTTTTGCAAAGTGGTGTAACATTGATAATCACAAAGCATCACCAGCACGGCTTGTACCTCTAGAATCATCACGATTTCTGCTACTCCAGTTACAAAGCAACTAACACTGAAGTAATATGTGGACCCTTGAGAGATAATACTAATTTACACTTTGCCAATATTCTTCATAGGTACCCATCATGAGGAATGCAGGGACGCAAAAATCCTGCATTTCACTTCAGAGTACAGAGGACTAGTAAAAGTCTGTTTCTTCTCCCTGTTCCCTATCTCATGCACAAATCTATTTTCCTCAGCTTATGCCTATATTGTCTCTGGACAATATTTATCTCAGTATACCCAGTGCTATTATATACACCTTCCAAAGTAAACTCTGAGCTGGTCTGAAACGGCAAGCGTAGCTCTTCCCACAATGAAGTATTTGTTTCAGCCTACTCCCCAATTTACTTGCTTCAATTGCTCTCCAGCACTATTCTTCCTTTAGCTGAGGTACAGCTTATTTTCCTGGACTACCAGTCCATTTTTGCTAGTACAATTTGTATTCACACATAAGGCACTTCAGCAATAGAGATAATGTACCTATATAGAAGACAACTCTTACTGTAAACTTTTCTTACACCACTATTCATGCAATAAGGCTAAAATTGAGAATGGTGTTTGAATGATAAAGAGGAAAAAAATGGATAGTCTTACCACACATTTGTGCAAACTTATATTATTTGTTATCAGAGCATTCAGTTTACAGAAGTAGAATTCCCTTTCTTGTAATAAGTCAGAAGAAAAATTTCCCCAACCATTTCCTTTTATTGTAGACTTTTTCCAATTGTTTTCGTGGGACCAAGACAGAACATTCCCCAGTGTAACCTAACATTCCAATGTAAGCCAAATCCCAAAAAGTCTAACACTTCAGAGGGAAGAAAAAAAGAAAATTGTGGAAAGCTTTTACTTACTGGAGATACGACTGCCAGTTTACTTTGTTTGCTCGAACTTCAGCAGCTTTGGCAGCAATGATGTTTGTTGGGACAGCGGCATCTACAGCACCTCGGATATCCATTTTAATTGATAATTAAAACGTACCTAGAAATGCAAGTCAGATTTGAGACATCTTATTAAAATATTAAAGAGCAGAGTATCTGTCCAATATTTTAAAGAAATAAAAAGAACAATCTATTTCAGGTGTCCCACTCCCTAAAACTGTACTCAGAACTTTCTCAGAAATCAAAGTTTTATAAAGCATTTAAAACATGACTTCCCTGAAACAAACAAAAATAAGCCATACCTATACACTAAACTATAACCAATCACAAGTTTGCTAAAATAAAAGATATACACCATAACTCCCAGTCTTGTAAATTCTTAAACAATCAAATTAAGTTATTTTAATAAAGACTACTCTTCTGCAATGCCCAAGTAGCCCTACAGATAACAGAAGCTGTCTTCCTTCTAAATCAGAGTTAAAATTCAGTGCCACTCCCACACATTAGGACTGACTTTGTTCAGGTATTTGCCTAAGAGTATTTAGACACTAGGAACACATGAACTAAAACTTCAGAGAAGAAATACAAGTTCAAATTATCTCTGTCCAGAAAGCAACTGAAAAATAAACACAAAAGCTCTTCATCAGGACACACTACATTACCATAGACAGTGACCTTCACCACTTCTCCTTTCTCCTTCCTTTATGGTTTAATCTCCACCTGATTTTGATGCCAAAACAAGAAGTGTGTTTGCAGAAGCCTGAGACCCAGCCAGAGCAGGAATTCCTTACAACCTAAACTGCATCAAGCCTCTCCATGCAGCCCGTTTCCAGACTTCTTTGGCTGCCTTCGCACAAGCAAGCAAGAGCAAACCTGCAGGTTCTGCCCCATCCCTAACAAGCATACCTCGTTTGTATGACTGAATGAAAACATGATTCAAACAAAATCCCCCCAAAAAAAAGGAACTACCCTGAACAAATGCAGCAGCGGAACTGTCCTCCCTTTGAAACTACTTCTGTGAGCGGATATCCACAAAGGCGGCATTATTTACTACGGCCTTCAACGACCAGGGAACGTTTCCTAGCTCTGACGTGACCCAGACAGCGCCATTTAAATACTCCTTGAGCCGCAGAGGAGAGGAGGGATGGTGACAACGGTGTCAGGA
>NW_009649306.1:1209730-1235191 GCF_000708025.1 Charadrius vociferus
ATATAAAATAACATAAATATGTAAGTTCACATTATACACTGTAATGTCATGAGGTAGTGGAATTTTACTGGAGACTTGGGTATTGTTCATGCCTAAGTAAAACAAACTGAAGGACAGCCCAGCCCTGGAAGGAATGGCTTTGCCTTGTGGAAGGTTAGAGTTGCCCATGACGGATAAAGGATACCCTTGGGGTGGGCAGGACTTCCCTACAGCTGGAGAGCGGGCAGGACTACCAGGGCTTCTGGTAGAGACGTCTGACACCCTGTGCCACATCCATGTCACGCCGAGCGTGACAGCGTGCTGTGTCACACTTCTGCCTCCCCTAGCAAGTGGCACCATGCTCCTTCTGCCCAAGGCGCACCTCAGGGGGAGACAACACCCTGCGCAGCTCCTTCCTTTTTTTAGAAAACAGCCCGTGTATCTTTAGCTTTGTCTCTATGACAAGCGAAAGGAGAGGAAAACTTTTCAGGCCGAACGCCCAAGTATTTCAGAAACCACAGGCTTAAGTTTCCGCGTTTCTGAGAAAAAAACTTCTGTCTTCGGCTGCTGAGTGAAGTTTTCCAGTTGTACTGTGATGAAGGGCATAGACATACGCTCCTAGTCAGAAATGATCCTGGAGAGTCATTCTGCTAACATAGGAGGAGCAAAGGCAGAGAAAAGATAAACAGGTCAGAGAGTTTTGTGTGTGCGCAGATGAAGACAGCCAAGGTAGAGCTGGCCCAGAGATGTCCACAGTTAACGTCTCGTTTTTCTGGGGTCCGTATTTTCCATTTAGAGGATACGCTGTTCTTTAAATTACACATGGCCATTACCTCTATTAATGCTTTTTAACTCAAGGAGGGTCCTCATTACTGTGCCACTGAT
Source organism: Charadrius vociferus (assembly GCF_000708025.1). Classification (NCBI taxonomy): domain Eukaryota; kingdom Metazoa; phylum Chordata; class Aves; order Charadriiformes; family Charadriidae; genus Charadrius; species Charadrius vociferus. The sequence continues at coordinate 1,210,595 of NW_009649306.1, forward strand.
TAATTATACTTCCACCATAAGATTTTTTTCCTTTAAAGCTGATCTTTCTTCATACCACAGTAAAAAACTGTTGATTTCTTGACAGCATGACCACTGAGCTTAAATCCCACGCACAGCCCAAGTAACAGCATTTGCATTTCTTTATGCTTTCGCAGAAAGAAAGCTCTCTAAGCCATGTGCGCGCTCTGTGCCACCGAGTCTGTAATAAACACATCCATTAATGTGATTCTGCGGATTACCCAGCACATGGCGCTTTGAGGTTTAATCTAACACGTCTGTGTTCTTGCAGGTTGCTTACATACGTTGGTAAGAAACGCACAACTCCTGATCTCTAGCACAGAAATTTCCATGCAGTCTTGAATAGAAATCTGTTACTTTGAAAGCTTATTTGAATCCGATTTTTATTTCAGGGCTGAGAGACAGAATTAGGCCTTATTTGAAGCAGTTCCTCTTTTACGGGTGTTTGTAACTTCTGTCCCGTGGCATTCTGCATTTCCTGCTTCTGCTCTGCCTTTTTAAGGCACGTCTCACTCACGCTCTTCTTTTGAGTTCTGGCATCAGGCACCTGGAATAAACATATTCACCCTTTCCACAGCCATTTCAAATCGCATTACCATTGGTGATACATGTGACCCAACCCGTTTTATAGAGAAACCAAAGCACGAAAGGCTTACAAGATCATCTGAACAAGGGTTGAAGCTTTTTAAATGGGACTTGCAGAAGGAAGGCATCAAAGGCCTGTACAGTGATCCTATCAGCTACCACTCAGCCCTTATCTAAGCTGGAGGCATGTCAGGCTTTCCTTTTGTGAAACTTGGTCAGTTGATCACAACGATACTTCTGCCCAAACCCCAAAATGCACTGAAAACACTGACAACTTAGCGCCTTTTCTTACCTGAGCCAGACATGGTATTCTCCCACCTTCACCCGTGAAAGCTCAGGCCAATAGGCATTTACAGAGTTTAGTAAACCCATTGAAACTCTTAAGGTGCGGTCCCAACTACTGGTTTTAAGACACAAATAGCATTGCTCCCCATCATGTGCCTATTCCTATGCCTAGCCGGGTAATGGCTCGAATACTTGCCTAGGTGTGCAAAGCCATTTCTTCTGCTGGGGATCACCTATTTCCAGGAAATCACCAAAACACTGGATCATAGTCTGCTTTGCACAGCACATTTCCTCCACCCCTTTAGCACACTTTTGGCTTAGCCCAAGTACCGGTACCTGTGTATGCTGGTTGAACCCGAGTACAAGTATACACAGGGTTGTGGTTCTCTCACTTCTAGCCCCTGCTCCTGGTATTGTTCAGTACTTTATAGTACGCAGTGTTCATGTGAGAAAAATAAATTCATGGTTTCAATTCAGCGCCCAATGCGATCTCTTGTTTGGAGCATGAATGAGGTCATCAGTGGTCCTTTTTTTTTTCACAGCAGACTTTTTTTGCCTAATTGCACCACCTGCATCATCCATTCGGTCTGGCTAAAAGAAGACAGTTTGCTATTTGCAGTTGAAACTTTGATACTGCGGCAACATGGTCATTTTTCTATAGAAAATAACTTTGAAAAGCTATGATTTGGCATGTTGACTTCATCATAAATGACAGACTCTGGCTTTGTGATTCATTTCACAGGCGATTAAGAGGCTACAGTAAAAATACTTACGTGTAACTTTTCTGTAACCTTGGAGTGAGGGGTAATGGCTGAAAGTACGCATCTACTGAATTAGCAGAAAGAGAAAGGCAGAGAGGAGAAATAATTGTAATTAATTGCATTGATTTTTTTAACAACAGTTCCAAGGGGCATTTAAGGAACTACCAAACAGTAAAAGCGATATCTATGCCAGTCAAGTCAATAGAGTCTCTAGCAGAGGAATCAAATTAGTGAACACAACATACTATATTAGAGAATGCAAACAATATATTGTTCCTGAATATACCTGTATAATAACATACTTAATTTAGGTTTTTTTTTTTTCCTCCAGTATGTAAAGGAATAAATGCAAGACATTAACAAAAAGTCACCACGCCTCTAAGGGACAGTCATGTCTCACACCTCTGCTGGAGTTCTTCACGCATGTGGACAAGGTTGGTGCAGGTAGACTCCATCCACTTGGATTTCCAAGAAGCATTCAGTGAGGTGCATCTGCAGGTGCTCTTAAAGAAATAACTCTACCATGTTAAAAGGAAAGGTCTGTGCATTGATTCATAATTCTGGAACGGTATGTGTAGAACAGAGGGTAGGAAGAAATGATCAGCTTTCACACTGCAGAAGAGTCGTCCACAGAGCGCAAAAAGCATCTGGCTGGAGCCTGTGCTGTTCAGCACACTCAGAAATGTTTGAGAAGGGAGGAAAATAGCGAAGTGAAAACTTTGCCAATGATAGTGCAACGCCTTTGACAAGCGCACAGTTAAACTGTGAGCCACCTTGCCACAGGATGGGGGATGCTACAGATTTACATGTGCTCTTATCCCCCATCTGCCAAACGCTTGGGCACTTTAATTCTGAAAATTTTCACTCAGTGTGAGTCCCATGAGGCACTCTCTGTGTTAGGGAACTTCACGGCATTGCAAGTGTAGGCTTTGAGAAAGAAAACCATTATATAGTCATTACAGGAACCTGTCTTGTGTGTTCCTGTCATCACTATGACCGCATGAGGTGATCCTCAGCAACTCGTACAAACCCATCATATGTCATTAACTTGAGAGAGTATCTCACAGTGCCATATTCGTGTTGGTTGATTCTCTGAACTGGATCTTGCTAAGGGGTTATGATTGGAAAAGTGCTATGCTTCATTTTTTTGGTAAGCATCTAGCCTTTAGGATTCAGGTGCTGTAAAACAATTCTCATTTAGCTAATTTTGTTCACGTCAGTGCTTGTCCATTAACTCCTGGCAGCGCAGCTTCACTTGAAGTTGCTATATTTAGCTGACTTTATTGATGCGTGAAACACAGAGAGGAAAATGAAATGCATATCAGCATGCAGGAATACAAGTCATCAACTGCCTGGATCACAAAGAATAAAGATGTTCAATACTTTAATACTAGAAAAATGAATGCAGATGAGTCACCCTCACAGTAAGACTACAGACAATTGGATCGTGAGAGTATTTTTCTGTTCTCCTTTCCTTCTTGTAATAAGAACAATGTATCGTTGTCTCTTATATATTCTGCAAATTACCCAAGTGTTTTGCACACCTGCCATTTAACCTTTCAGCATTCTGTACTTCACCTGCCTGTCTCCTGCATGTCTGCACAGGTTTTTAACATGTATAGAAGAAACAGCTTGGAAAGTTTCTCCAAGCAAAACATACTTAAAAGTTCAGGAAAAGCAAACAGACTTCTCTAATTCACAAAATTTTCCTGACAAATGAAGAATCAAAAATGGCAAAATTTGTAAAGGAGGACATGTACACTATACACTACAAAAACACAGAGACTAGCCTCACTTTTAAGAGCTACCATTCCGTAAATAAGTACTCATTTTACCCTAGGGTTACTCATCTGAATCCAGGAATTCAGATCAGATCTTCTGAGTGCTCAAGCTTCTACTTTTCCAAGGCTTAAAACCCATCCTCCCACGGCAACGTGGAAAGGAGCGGTATGTACATTGCGTGACAAGAGATGGATGCGAGGCGTAGGCATGGGCTTCTCAGCATGACTTCTTTCAGCATGAAGCCCCCATGGGTGCATTGCAAGAGTAGGACACGTTTCTTCTATCACAGAACTAAGCGCCAGGTGCACTTGGTCAGCAGACTCTAAATTAAACCTGTTATTTTTTGGCAAAGGGGATTCTGTGGCAGGAGGGAGGCAACAGCAGAGAAGAAGCAACTACGATTCAGGTCTGTTTGGGTGATGCAAAAGAGAAACATTAGAGGGAATCTACCAGGTTTTGTAATGTGTGAAACTTGAAGCCTTTTTGAGCATCAGTGGCTAAGTCTATGCAACACTAACATAAAGTAGGAGAGTCTTTGTTTTCTAGAGCCAGAGAAATAAGAAGTAACTAGCTCAAGGTCACACGAATGGGGAAAACCAAAGAACATGTTGTTGTAAATCTAAAATACTCCTTTCCCCAAAGCACAGCTCTACAGTATCATAGAAGACAATAGTGCAAAACACAAATGAATCTGCAATAATCTGTCTCTAATGCAAGATGAGAAGAAATATATCAGAATGTGCCCATCTTTGCATCTTCCAGCACCTTATCTCATGCACTGTGTCTTAAGGCCTGAAAAGGAAGACTGCTAGTTGTCTTCAAGAAGATATGATTTGCTCTTCTTTTCCTCTGGTAGAAATTGTGTGTGTTATCTCTAAATTTCAGAATAAAATTAATAGAGATAATTATTTACATATTTTAATATTTTGTATTTTATATGTATATTTCTTTATAATCTAAAATACATATCTCAACTAAAAATTTTTAAAAAAAGACATTAACTGACTTTCTTAGTCCTTTTGATGCATTTTTGCTGAAAAACTTCACATTTAGGGTGCTCCTTTTGGCTTTTTAGTGGTATGGAACAAAAGACCACAATGGCTTTTGAAAAATCTCATTGGACATCTAGATATGTCTTTAGGTGCCCAATTTATCTGAAAAAAAAAAAAAAATCAGGCATGACTTGATATTGCAAGGAAGTATAAAGATTACTCACATACTGGAGCAAACACCAGTGATTTCTAATGACCCACTGATATGCAACTAATTTCTTATCTAGGAGAGAAAATGCTGTGACATTTGTAACTTTTGAATGGACTTCACTTATTTTACAGTTCTGGTTTCTCCTTATTTTCATCTTACAGGTTTCCCGTTTAATCCATCTCTTCCAGCAGATTTCATGTCTGCCTCACAGGCATCAGGGAGGACCTGTGGGATAGGGGAATGGGGGACACTGGATTCTTTCCTCTCTTGTCTAAGGGTGGAGGGCTGTCACGGAGGAGGCTTCCTTTCACGGATGAAGAAGAAGTGACTTTTCAATGTGAGGAGTTATTGGGTGCTTCACTGGACATTTTTCCTGAGTAATTATAGCAAGATTGATCCGCCATGGACAGGATTTTTACTGCTTTGTCTGTCTTTGTTTTCCCCCCTTATTTTATCTTCTCTGTAGTGTCTGTGTCATTGTGGAAAATCATTATTCTGTGAACATGTTTTTAAACAAGTAAATCCTGCTTCCTGCAACCAATATAGAATTATCTGACTTCTAGGTCTTAGAACTTGGCTCACTTTTCTTTTAAATTAATCAGATCTTGGCCTAAAGGTTCTGGTAAAGCTAATACACCACAGTTTGGCAAATATCATATCAGGCAATCTACTGATTGCTCCACCACCTCTTTGAAATTAAATTTTGGATGCTTAGTTAAGGAACCACATGTATCTTATCCTCAATAGTGTGGTGTTTTCGAAAGAAAAATAAACTAACATTTTATTGGAATAAGTACATCTTCAATTTTTTTCCCCAGTAGAATGAAATAATGCTATGTTGTCAGAAATTTAAAGGGAAGTACTGTGCAAAAACAAGAACAGAAAGGCCAGAGCAAAACTAACAATTATAGCTGGGGTTAAAATAGTAGAGTACATTATTTTAGGGAGCAGGGACAAGCGTTTTTCTCTGTCTCATGAACATGCACTTCTGTATTGAAAGCTGGAGGGTCTCAGAGTCTCCAGCCCCTCTTTGCAGCCTACAGCATCTCTCCTCCTCTCACTGTCAGTCTCTGCTGCTTTGTGCTCTTTTCTAGATAAGGCAGTCAGCACCTGAATGTGTAGGAGGAGCACCCTTCCCTGGAAAACTGATGCAGTACCAGGTGAAATAAAGCCCACCTCTGGGTTAAAATAAAAAATAAAATAAAATAAAATAAAATAAAATAAAATAAAATAAAATAAAATAATAAAATAAAACAAAACAGAACAAAACCAAACCCAAAAGATCCTCTGACTTCATCCTCTTTCACATAAAAAAAGAGTAGGTCAGACCAGTAGCTTCTTGGAGGAAAAAGGAAACGCTGAACTACCCAGTGCTGCTGCGGAGAGTCAGCCTGACCAGAAGACAGAAAAGAAGGCGGTTACCTAAACCTCAGCAGTGACTCTGCCAAAGTCAGACTTACTACCAGAGCTTATGCAACAGCTTTCTTATCATACGATGGCTTCTAGTGCAATTCAGCTTGCCAAGCCAAATGCTGGGGAGGGGGGAGGGGGGGGAGAAGTGTTCTCTCATTGTTCTTTGTTTTTCTCCTCAGCACTTACTGGATTTCTCTGAAAAAAGCCAGAGATGTGACCAAGGCATTTCTACTCACAAGAGGTGATATGGGGACAGATGTTGTTATCCCTACCTTATATCTACAATGCTGAATTGTCAAAACTTTTGACTCTTGTCAGAAAAAAAAAATGTTGGTTTAGACATATTGTTCAACTTGGAAAAAGACAATGTAAACTTTCAAAATAGATAGAATATCTCATCAGACACTTTCAAAATGGAAACTATTGGCTCCCCATTTATAGTAACTTTTCGTTTGAAAGTTTCAGCTAATTCTAATAAAAATACTAATTTAAAATATAAAATCGTTAACACTGAAAGTATTTTGAAATTATGAAAAAATTAAAAGATTTATTCTTTTCAGCGAACACTAACATATGTATGAGCTTGACTTTCTGTTGTCTCCTGGGTAAGATTTTTTAAAAGGCTCCTGAATGCTTTCCCACACAAGGAACACAGTTATTTGCTTAGCTGTCATTACAACAGCATTGCTAAAGTCCAGAACTATAAACGATGTTTAAATGATTACTTGATTGAAAAGTTCACAATAATCTAATATTCCTCCTATTTTTTCTGTGTTTCTCCTGTCTGTGTTTTGAAAAGCACAAAAGAAATAAATAGCGAGCAAATGTTGACAAACAGAAGGCAAAAGCCTGGCAGCCCTCTATAAAGCTAAGAGAAATAATCTATTAATAATCCACCTGGAGTCTTAGACTTTATATTTAGCTTGTCTCTATCCGCAGACATGGCTGTTGCTCGAGTGGTGTTTTCATTGGGGCTGGAAGGATTACCAGTAGACCATCTGTTCAGTCGGCAAGAAAAAACGTGATTGACAGGTGCCACTGACCTAAGACAGACATCTCCATTTGGTGCTGCCTGCGGAGTATAGCTACGTGCTGAGTTGCTTCTTCCTTCAAGTTGTAAGTGAAATACATTCACTCTGAGGTGATAAAATGTGTTTCACGATTGTTGCAGCCTGTTTCTCTGACATGCATTCAACCACTTCTTCCTCCTTCTCAATTTACTAAAACCTACGAAGTCGTAAATCTAATCTCTAAGCTGGCACGGTGCTGAGGGGATGAGGCACCGCAGATATCTGAGGGCAGATAATCCTGTTTGTCTCCAGAACTGTGGAGGCTGCAGGGAGAACTGGCGAGCTGCAAGAGGCCCTGACATTTGCCCATCGGTGTAAGGACGAGCCATCTCTATGTTGTTGTCATTCAGCCCAATGTCTGGGATCTGGTTTTGTTTCATCGTTAAATAAAAGTGGTGCTTTTCCAAAAAAGGTCATTGTAAAATTGGATTCAGGAACAGCCTTTTCATTTCTCAATGTGGAGGCAAGTTTTGCTCTACTTCAGGACTCACAGCTACCGTGCAGACAACTGTCAAGCAAAGGAGACCCTCCAAAATGAAGATGAAGAGGATATTAAAGCAGCACAGTGGATTTTCAAGGTAAGACAAAATCCAGGGTTATCCAAATGTCCTGAAGGAGGGGGGAAATGGCGTATCTGGAAAGAAGCAAAAAGAAAGTGTTAATGTCATGTATAATAACCATGGACTATTTGTCACCAAGACATCCATATTGATGTAGTTTTCCTTTATTCCTGAGCATCATCCTCTGCCCTCCATTCCTCGGTGTGTTCCAACCACAGTGACAAAGGAGGTGGTGGTGCGCCTTCCTGTTAAGCGTCTGCTTTCAAACAACAGATTAAACACATCCATCTAACTCGTAAAAATGATTCATACTTTGTGGAGCTAATCCGTGGCTACAAGGGTGAGGGAAAACATGTTGCTTCATGGTGTTTAGACACTGAAGAGGTCTGCATTTTTTACTGATGCTACCTCAGATGATTTTTATTGGTAGTTAACAAAAGAAGATAGCCCAAAGAAATCAAACACTGCATAATACTAAAATCTATTAGGGTGTTAGAGTAAATCCCCTCTAATCAACCTATAGAGCTGAACCATTTTCCTTAATGGGAAACAAAAGTCATCTATCCTCTAGATTTTGTCAAAAACCTGAAAGCTGCCTGAGGGGTGAACCAACATTATTTATGGTGAGCAGCACACTCCTGTGCAGCTCAACAGAGCAAGAGAGACAGGTGCAAGAAACCATATATTTTTAAAACTTCGCTGTAGTAGCACTGCGCCCTGGTGCTTGGTACAGAAGAGAATGTGACAGTAAGGTCACGCACTCTTGGAACCACAAAATTTGGGAGTTTTTTCAGACTAACTTAGGAGCAGACTGGAGAGGGACTAAGACAGCCAGTCAAGGTTGTTGGCAGGGTTGGTGAAAGGCAAGAAGGGGGAAGAAGCCATTCCCCAGTCCACATCTGCCCTACAGACGTTCAAGTTAAAGCAAGAATTGGCTTCTCCATCCCATCTCCTTAGCCAATGCATACCCATTTCAAGGAGGGCATTTCATTGGAATTACAGGAATATACTCATCAGAAATCCTAAATTATTTTTGCTGAGAGGAAGTACTCAGCCTGCTTTGCCACTATCCGGAGACTGTTTCTGATAGTGAACCAAGTACATTCCTTTCAGAATTTCATGTCATTCTGCCTCATTATCTGTCCATTTAGCACACCAGCCTGGGGACTTGAAGGCAGAGGAGGTTTTGTCACAGGCACAATGACGCCTGAATTTAACTCTTGGTAGTCATACCTTCTGACAGCCATATTCTGAGTTCTTCATAAATCATGTCCCCAGTCATTTCTCATTTAGCCATCCTGTTATTCATCCTGGGTGAATTGTTCCTTTCAGCTTGGCAATTGCTGTTACAGCTTTCACCTAAAATCGTAGTTTGTTGATGAGTCTCTGAGAACATGGTGCACAGGACTGAGTCAGGGACCTGACAGAGGACAACATATTATTTCTCTGCTCTGTGAAAGGATTTATCTGCAGAGGGACCTAAATGACACTGCAAGGTTCAGGGCCACTTATTGTCCATAGGTCCTTAATCACCAGTGCTGCTAGCTTCCCTTCTGCTTGCTATGTGTCCCATTTACCTTGTTCTGTGCTTATGTTTCTAAATGCTGTAGCTCTGCTGATGCGACTCTCATCTTTGGTAGCAGAGACAGCCTGCAGGGACAGCTCAGGAGGTGCTCTTTAACCACTTCATGAGCTCAGCTGAAGTGAAATTGCTGACATGTGGAAGCTCTTGTATGAGGCCATATGCTCTGGGGGAACATGTCTCCAGAACTTCATAAACTGTACCAGCAAATGATCCTTTCACACACATAACGTAAGCAATATTGCTTAGTAGTTAATGAGTCTACAAGGACTGTGTTAGTGATAGGAAGTCAGAAAACTTACCCATCTAGAAAGGCGTAGAGCCCTAAGGCTGGGGAACTAAAATAAATTGCAACCTTTACTTCACATAGGAAAGACATACCTTTCTTTTTTACTGGTAGGGAACCAAAGGACAGAGAGTTTACATGATTTCCCAGGTCTTAGGAAACAAACTTGAAGTTCATAAGGTTCAAGACCAGCTTGTCACTTACGCTCCCAGAATAGAAAAGATCACATTAAAACTTTTTTTTTTTTTTTTCTGGTGACATTGAAGCCTTCAGAAAGGTCAGATTCTTTCTGTTACAATTTTTCTGTATGTGACACTGATCGCTGTAGACAAACTATATCCTTAGACCAATAAATTTGCTTGACCGACAGGAACTTCGATCAGTCCTCACTAATTCCCATGTTCCCTTCAACTTTAAGTGAGGTTTTGAATTTGACGCTTCTGAATGTGAGTGGTGGCTGCTTCTGAGAACAAGTTGCCATCTAATTCAACATGCCAAAGTTGAAATATTAAATAAAACGGGATTAAAAACCCTCAAACCAAATCTTTTAACAGAACATTTGAATTAGGTTTATTTATTCTTGCACATGCTTTCAAAGAGAAACTGAATTACAAGATAAATGTTTCTGAAAAGTGGTAGGCAGAATTTAAAGGCCTTTTAAATTCTCTTCATGACATTTAAATTAACTCAGTGAGTTGTTTATTTCTAATATCCATTTGCATTGCTTAAAAAGCCTTTTCCTCTGACATGTTTGCACCTTGATTTATAAACATGTTAAAAAGCAAAAGGGAATAAAATTTTTACAAGTCTCAACAGAAAGTTGCAAGGACTTACTTAACCCAAAGCTAACACATACCCACTCTCATGTGCTCCCAATGTATTTTTTGCCAGTTAATAAAATAAAACACCCCAGAAACTTTACACTGCACAGGGATATAGTGCTAGGTTGCAAATAGATCACAATATTTTCCTAATGGCAAAATTTGGCCAAAGTCCTGTTACATAGCGCTTATTGCCATCATTTGCTCAGAAGAGGATGACAATGTTCTCCACAAAGATGCCACATTTTAGTTCATGTCCAGGTTACATCTGGATAGGACCCATTTCACTTCTATAACATAATTATGGTTTCTAAGCATACAGGCTCCAGATTTGATTGGTTTTCCATGTAATAGACCTACAGACAATAGGTAACTGGGCAAACACAGATAGGACAGCAATGTCAGGGCTCTGAGGGCACTAATAAGTGTTAATGGCCCTGACCAGCCTCACCTGGGGCCTCCACCCTCACCCATGGACTCAGCAGCTCTATTTAAGCTCAGCTGTGGCAACCTGCTCCCTCTCTGCCTGAGCTGTGCTGAAGGAGTGCTGGTCTCTGGCTGAGGGACAGCCATGCCCAATTTGGTGATGGAGCCACCTTGTTGAGACCTTATACCCCACCCTGGGCTGACATCTTGGCTGTCCCTTGTCCATGTGAGGTTGCCTGGTGGTTGTGGGACCTGATCTGGGGGAGTTGTCTTTCACCTTGCTGTGGTACTGCCTTATGATCTAGACCTTGCTAGGGCCATCTCCATGTCTGTCTTGTTTGCCTTGCTCAAGTGCTATGGGATGGGCTGTGGGATCCCCTTGGCTTCCAGTTCACCTTGCCTGAGGGAGCAGCCCTGTTTTTATTGCTTCCTGGCAAGCAGAATCCTTTCCAGCTTCTGTTGCTTTACCTTCAAGGGCTTTCTGTCCTCTGTTCCCCAAGGTGTGGAGCAGAGAGGTGAAGAAAAGCATAGCGTGCAGTGAGAAGGTGTGTCCAAGGAAAGGCAGAGAGCAGCTCTTAAGCTTCCTTTAATGTCAACCTGTAGGCTGAGGCCTAATGAAACCCCAGTTATACCAGGGTTGCCTTTCTGCTTGCCAAGTCCTATGCTTTTGGGTTCTGTGGAGGGGACCAGTCAGAAACTGAAATGGCCACAAGCATGCTGTCTGGAGGAGCAGCTCAGGGGAAGGATGGCATCCTTTTTCCTTCAGCTAGCTAATCTTAGCTCTGCAGAAATCCTTTGGGTTTGGAGATGTCAAACATTATTCCATGAACTGCATGTAATGAACTGCATGTAATGCGGAAGTTGCTCATGACCATGCATAGCTCTTGAAAATTATTTGGCAACTGCTATGAATCATGAGTTGTTTGATGAAATAAGGATCCATTCACAAACAACTGGAGAAAGGTCAACAATCATAAAATGTTATTTGCAAAGGACAGCCTGCCAGTTGAGTGATTGCGCTGCTTTGCCTGGTACTCTAGTGTCTTCAGGTGATGAGTGCTGTCAGTCATTAATTATTATTACTGTAACAGTCCCTCTGAAGTCAGATATTTTCTTTATCTTTTGTAAGAGTAGGAAAAGTACTGACATTAGTAAATATACTCAGGCTCTTCAGTCAATATAAATGTTTCCCAAGGACATTTTCATGTCAGAAGTGTTTATTTGGTGAAGCCTGTTTTTCATATTTAGTCATGGTAGCATTTGTGTGTCTCAAAGCTTGTGATTGTGTCATAGGGTGTTAGGAACAAACCAAGCAGTAACTTATACCAAGAACACATTCTTTCTGTTCTTTTGAACAGGTGTTGCGCTTAGTTAAATAAGCTGAAACATAGTTTAATAGTCACACTTTATCTAATTCTTATGTTTGAGATGGGCAGGGGATACAAACTGTATGGCTGTGGATTGAATCACTTGGCAGCTAACATTCTTTGTCTTTGCCAAGATAGTTATTCTTACACAGCAGATGTAAAATTTGAGACATGTTTGATGCTCTGTTTTATTCAGGAGCAATGTTTCAAAGGGAGACAGAATTCTGGAAGAGAAATAGGAGTATTACAGGGTATTCAGGACCACCAAGCATCTAGTCTTATTGACAAATTTTTTGATAATACAGTATACTTTTAGGTAGGAAAAAGAGTGGGTATTTTGCTGAATAGTTACAGATTAAGATAACGAGGTAAAATCATATGCAGTTGGTTTTAAAGGTAAGCAAGATTATTCCTAGGACAAGCTGGAGAACATTATCTCTCTGTGGTCTTCTGTGCTAGTTAATTTTGTTTTCTTGACATGTACCCTTTGTAACAAGGGTTTGTCTTGTCCCTGAAGTGGTTTCGCTAGTTAAGAAAGGGCTATTCCTACATATTTTTGCAGACTGTATCAATTCTAAAGTATCAATCCTTTTGAGACATGTGGTGTCCAGCAAAATATTGGTGCGCATCTTGTCAGCAGACCTATTAGGAGGATTAAGGCCTGTCAGCTCCCAACCCTGCAAGAGGGGTCAGGTAGAAACTGGAAGTGGCTTCTCTTGTTTGCTAGAGAATTCCTCCAAGGAAAAAATTGTTTCAGGAATTGCTGCTTTCAGAAGTCACAAAGCACTCCTGGGGCACAGGAGGCAGTATTTCAGGGTTACTCCATACCCAGGTCTATAGCACTTATTAGGGTCAGGTCATCCATGCTGTGAAAAAGACTGTACCAGTCATTTGGGGGGTTAGAGTCCTCCCTTTCATCTGGTCATCTGAAGTAGGAAATCTGTTAACTTGGTTATAGTACTAGTAACTGTGGCAAAGACCTTTCATATTTGAAGGATTTACATTCATCAGGGTATGAATCTGCTGGTTGGGTGAAGCTCCTACAGTTTTCTGTATTGGGTGAGGGAAGTAAAACAAACCAGTAAGTTGAAAGCAATAAGTACAGGACTGGAATCCAAAAATAAACTTTAATAGCTATTTCATAATTATTCTCATAGCTAAAAAAAGCACAATCTTCAACAGGCTGTGGTCAGCTCAGTGATCAGTATCGCTGTGTGCTGCATTTAGGTGCACTGGTGTCCCCTAGAGCCCATGTGTCTGAGCTGGAGACTAGGTGTCTGCGTATGTATGAGCAGAAGTGAGTACATATGGATAGGATTCAAAAAGCCACCATTCTGGAGAGGAGGCTGTCAGCAGGAACACCAAATGACATTAGAGATAGGCCTCTCCTTACATTTGTGAATCACAGACCCAGACACGCTCCTGAAATTACACCTCCTTGTCCTGACATGGGACAGAAGAGTGCTTTCTCATTTGACAGCCCAGCACTTACTGCCGTTGACCAAATTATGGGAAGTCCAGGTTCAAAATCTTCCCCTGAGGTGACTGAAACCACACGCCCCAGACAAATAACCTAACTACTTACTGCAATGTGTCTGTGATAAGGACAGCAGGCGTCCCTTCCTTCCCTTGTGTTGAAAGCTTCTTTGCCGCATAATAGTTTAATATTCCGTGTATAGGAAGGGTGGTGATGCTTTACTATGTCTAAGGCACTTACCACAGAAGGGTCTGAGATTCAATGAGAAGTACTGCCGTTTTCCTTTTTAGCAGGTATTCAGTGAGGCCCCCACCAAAATCCACAGGGAGGTCTCTTGCAGCTAGATTGGAATGTCATCCTGCTTCCCCTCCGTCTGGTTAGTCGGGTCCAAGCCAGGGAAGGCACTTCTGAAAGCTGAGGCTGGCAGACCACTTCCAGGGGCTAGGCCACCAGTCTGGGAGATCAACCCATGCAAACTCAGAGTGGAAGAATCCTGTATCTCCAACAAATATGCTAATGGCAGTGTTCAGATGTGTAGGTCTGGGGGAGGGGGGAGCTGGGTGGTATCTGGGGCTGTGGTTCCCAAATGAAGGGTGATGCACATACAGTGCCAAATCAGGCCCATAACTTCCTTGGGAAGATGCAGCATAAATGCTATTTTCTGCAATTGAGAGTTTCCTCTGTTCCTGTGCAGCAGCTGCCCATGCAGTGTGTTGGTGTTTGTTGGATGGTGTGTTTAGATCCCGGCTCTGTCCATGCAGGATGAGGGAGCAGGAGCAGGTGCTGGTGCTTAATTCAGCTCTGTGAGTCCTGCTGGGAGCCACAGAGGAGCACAATGTGCTGTGAATGGGGCACCTTTTAGCAGACCTAGCCCTGAAACACATGCAACAAGCCACTGGCTTAGCTAATATCAGCGGACAGGACTCACCACTTGCTTTCTACCCCTGGGCAGCCTTGCAGAGACCTTTCATGTTTGGTTTGGGGTTTTCTCCCCACGTCCCCTCTGAGTGTTCTTAGTATACTAGTCTGTTCGAGGCAGCTCACACCATTAAATACAGCTCCTTTAAAAAATAATATGCTTTGATCTTTAGCATAATACATGAATGTAAGAAGAGATGAATGTGGCTTATGCAGGAATTATTCTATCAGACGGGAAAAGTTGCTTGTCTTTTTTTTTACTGTGAGGGTGGTTGAACAGTGGGACAGGTTGCCCAGAGAGGCTGTGAAGTCTCCATCCTTGGAGGTATTCAAACCCTGCTTGGCATGGTCCTAGGAAGCCTGAGAGCAGGAGGTTGGGCTAGATAATCTGCAGAGGCCCCTTACAACCTCAACTATTCTGTGAAACAAAGAGCTCTTCACAGTGTCTTTGGTTTTAAACTGTTCTGTAATTACATCGCATAATAATATTTTTTTAATTCATAAAAGATTTTTCTTTTGCATCCAGAAACACCGTTCTGAGAATTGCTAGCTGTGTTGCTCAGCATTGTCTGTGAGCCAATAATAGCTACGCAGACAGCAATCAGAGGGCATTCTTTTGTAAAAGTTGTCAAAATAATAATGCAGTACACATTAATGGGTGAATTACTTGCATATTAATGGTGTGCAAATTTTCTAGTCCTCAGAGATAATTTGTACTGATTTGCAATCATGTGTTTTTCCAATTTAGTGATTTACATATTTTACCTTTAGAGTAGCCCTAAAACTTCCTCTTTAGCTGTGCACCTTTGAAATGGAAAAATGCAGAATCCCAGGCTGATTAGGACATTACTGTCAGAAAGAATTTAATGAATACAAAAAACAGAAGATAAACTGTTTTTACACTCCTCCTGGAAATTTTTCAGCAAAACAATCCTAGACTGACCTGAATTACAAAGGCTGCTTTCATTAATATAAGATGATCTTCTTTAAGCGGAACAAAATGTCATGCTGGTTAATAAATAACTCAGCTTAAATGTAAATCAACTAATTTGAAATATGGGTAACTTGAGATTTACAAATATAGTAATTTAAAATATCCTTCCACCAGTAAGAATCAACAGTTTAGATAAAGGATACTAGGAGAAAGCAACATTTTTCTGTAAGACCATGGAAGCCTTCTTAAAATGGCAGCTAGTTTGGGTGTCTGAGTCAGGAGGATTTGACCTTTACTCCATGATATGTCTCTCACCCCCAGGCTGATGAAAGTAAATTATTTCCAGTAAAATACAAAACTAAAATTAAGTACCTTTGTGCATCACCAGCCCCTGAGTGATAAGACATTACATAGTTGGTGTTGCTCTGATTTATGGTTTCTGCTAGAGACCATCATGTGGTAAAGACCACCTAAGCACAGTGTTGCCATCGCACCCTGCTTTATTTCCAATACACCTCATCTCCAATTGAAAGATGAATTGTGGTGTGGTTTTTTTCAGCTCGGATTTCTCAGGGATATCTGAGTGCCAGAGGAATCCTTAAGTGCCAGAATAAGTCATGCCCGCATTGTGGGTATCAGCCAGTCCACTCTAATTAGCAAATCCTTCCAGTGACCAGGAGAATGACGTGGGGTACAGTATCATCAAAGGTGGTTCTGGGTGGGAGCTTAAAAGCGTCATCTGACCTTTGCTGCTCGGATCAACCATCCTCAAACCCTTCCTGGCATGGGTTTACCTCCCCTGCTCTTTAAAACCTTACTAATGCAGACTCCACAGTCTAGGCAGCCTGCTCAAGTGTTTCACCATCCTACCATTAAAAACCCGTATTTAACCTAAATATCCCTGCCTCCTGTTTAGATCCATTGCTCCTTGCTGTAGTTGTAATGAGCAGGAAGAGTAATTTACTCCTTTCCCTTGCCTGTTTATCCACAACACATGCTACCTGATATGCATGTCCCATCAGTGGTGCAAAACACACAAAAGTTATGAATCACGTACATGGTTTTTCACTGCAATTTCTTTCCACAAAAAATTCAAAGACTCTAAGGGAAAATAAAGGTTTCTTTCAAGCCATTTAGAGCTTACTCAGTCCTACATTTTGCTGGCCCCTTCAGTGTAGTAACAGGACAAATTTTTACCCCCATATATTTGCATCGCTTTATAAATCAACTTCATCCAGTCAAAAGAAAGATCCAAAAAGAGAACAGAATATCCTACCACAAGACCCCACTCCAGGTTGCTAGGTGATAGCTAGATGCATCCTCCTGAGAGCAGGTCAAAGCCAAAGCCCCACCAAGCCAGGAAAGGCAAGGGAGAAACCATCGCTCTTCTCCCAGAGGCCACACAGGGGATGAAAGCACCTTGTTTATGTACAATATAAGTAACTGTATGTTTTGTCACAAGCATTTAAACTTAACACTGAGGCAGGCCGAATGTTATTTTTTTCCATCAGCCACATCCAAAAGATGGCACGGATCTGTGAGCAGGTGAACTGGTGAAGCCCGGCTCACAGTGGGTCTGTGCCAGCTTACTGACTGATTGTGATGTCTCAGAAGGGTTGGCCTTTCCCACAGCTCATTCCTACACCAGGCACTGATTGCAATGAAACTTTCAGGAACTTAGATGTTGAGATCTTTAACTTAACAAATCTTCGGTCTACCACCAGGTGTGATTGGAAACAGCTCAGGAGGCTGCTTGTCCTCAGTATTATACTTTTAGTGTTATTCTCAAAATAAAGCTAATCTAAAATACTGTATCGACCAGTAAAGGTACGAACAGACTGCAACAAACCAGGAGCTGCCTAATGACGCCATCCAAGCAGCAGCTCATGATCTTACAAGACGTCACATCAGTTTTCCTGGTTCACTGTTGCAAGCGCTAAATTACACTCACAAGAAGGATGAAATTATTCGCAGGAGTCATATGTAGGCTGAGGAACTCATACAGAAAAATGGGAAGATCTCAACTTTGTTTCATTATTCATTCCATTCCTTTTGTGAACACAGCCTAATTTCAGGAAGTAGCTGTGATTTTTCCTGTGACACCTTGTGTGATTTACTTTAGGACTCAATAAAAAAGAAGCACAGTTTTTACTGTTCTGTCAACTTCACTGTTTCCTTTGAGTGTAACCAAGTTAAGAGCACAAACAGTGGATCAGACTTAGACCAAGATAGGATAAAGTATTTGTTCTTGAACTGCATAACGATTGGCAATTATTATGAGAGGTAGGAGGATTATAATATTTTCAAGTATTAATTTTCTTGGATTGCGGTGCTTGATTTTGTAAAATCCATGGTCTTCTATTTTTTATTACCAAACTGATTTGTTTAAAAACAAGCATTCTTCTGGGAGGGATGTCTTTGGGGAAAAGGATCTCCTTTTAGGGATTTTTTGCCAATCCTGGAGTTTAGTATCCCAAATAAGGTTTGGCACTTGCACCCTTTGTGCCTTCTGATACTTGGAACTTGTACTCAGTTTTGCACGGATGCTCAGACTGCACCGGCAAAGTGGCTGAGTTGCTCCTCTCTGTCCCTTTATCCTGTTTTTTCATTTGCAAATTCTTGCTCCATTTACTGATCCACATTGCCCAGAATTCTGCATGTCAATAAATGGGACACCTCTAACATCTGTATTTAATATGGGCTCTAAATATAAGAGAGCTAAAGGGTGTTTCTCAGTTTATATCCAGATCTTCTGGATGGTTTGGCATGGAACAGTTGGATAGTTCTCCAGTCAGAAGACAAATAAAGTGAGTCACAGCCTTAAATGCCAGGGACATTTCTTCAAACTAGCGTTTCTTTATGTTCACTGAAATTTTTGAGTCTGAAAGATGGTTGCTATTTTTATGACAGGCTAGCTTTCCTCACTGCACTGTTTATTCTGTTCATACAGACCCAGTGCAGATAAATGCATGCACTTCACTAAGTACAAGAATAGCATCTGCTTGAATGATTTACCTGATCAACAGTGGTGTACTCAGACTATAAAATTGTTTCAGACTCATAAAAAAGCTGTGCTTTCTCAAGTATCATACTGGGTTGTAAGCAGACACATTTTAAATGGTGGAAAGAAAAGCCAAACTCTACCGGTTTCTTACCAGCCTCTCCAAATCATCAGGAGAAATAAGTCAAAGGTGTTACAGATCAGAGAAGAAAGTACAGGCTGTTGCAGGCAGGACACTTTCCATCCTACTTTGCCTTTTCTGTGTTCGGTCAGGAGGAAGGTTTGAAATGAAGTGCAGAAAGGAGATTGGGAGGGACGTTTCATCCGCCCAGGAGGAGGACATGGTCTTTCAAAACAGTAGTGTAACGGAGGGAAACCGCCACAAGTGTGGTCTGTTAATGAGTTGTTTTGAACAACGATCCATAAAGATGGTATATAAAAATAGGTTTGTCCAAACTTCTACGCATCTGGACTGCTCTTCTCCCTCTCTTGGGACACTTCTAGAATCTGCAGCGAAGTGCAGTGTATTTCCAATTGCAGGGAAATATGACGGAGAACCCCAGGGTGGGCAGAGGAAAAGGTCCAGCCTGCAGAAAGGAGTGTCAGGTTCTCTGAGCATCAAGAGGAGAAACGTGGTTTCACAGGAACACATCAAGTGCCTTCCCCAAAAGCTCAGTAGCTCTGAGCTTTTTTTTTTTTTTTTCTTCCTTTTTTCTTGAGGTCCTCTGTATCTATAACCTGTAACTCCATATCTGTGGTGCCAGGGGAGACCTGGGAGCTGATACCATTTGTAAGTGCATTCCTAAGCCTAAAGCAAGCATGACATTTAGCCAGTCATTTGTGCTGTCTGCAATCTCAGTCTCTAATCCAGGCATGCACTCCTATATGGGTAAGATTGCATAAGTCATCTCTGAAAGGAAGATTAGTAAAAGATTCTGCATGGAAGCCCCAGCCCTTTCTGCTCACTTCCACAGGGTATTTACATGACAGGGATAACTTGACCTCTATAAATCAGTGGATTCAGTTCAGTTCAGTTCTATTGATAACTTAGTACAGTGGGATAGATATCACCTGAATTTTTCCCATTTGCCAAATATGTTCACAACTTGTCCTCACCATCATTCTTACTGGATCAGCTGCGCTTCCTCACACCATCATTCAAAGGTCTTTTTAAAATGCTGGAGAAATATTTCTGGTTACCATGTCAAACCAGTCTTCAATGAGACCAATACAAAGTTTGATCTTCAAGCCAGCATCTATCAGCATAGAACATTCTAATTTCTGATACTGTTCTTTTTAACCTCACACTCTTTAGCAGTCTCTCATTGCCTGCTATTTATTCTTTCGGTTTTATTTTTCAAAGCAATTATAGTGCGTTTTAGCTCTGATATCATTTTGTGTTCTCGGCCGCATCCTGTGAGTGAGTTATATTTTCTCTCATCAGCCTTGTAACATGGCTGCATAATTTCCCCAATGCCTCCAGATTTTCTAAGGTCCAAAAATCTGATCAAAAGTCAATAGCAGAAGTCTCAGTGGCTTCCTGGAGAATCTCATCCAGCTGGAATATTACTGTGCAGCCACATTGTGCAACCAGGCTTTCAGATACACTTTGAACTACTTTGCAAGCTTGAGCTGTTCAGGAACATTGGTTCCAAATTGCCCCATTAATCCTCCTTTCTGAATCAGCTCTGGAATATAACTACAAATTACTTTCTATACCTAAAAATCACAGTCTTTTCAGTTTTGGATTCTTCTTTAATTTAACTGTATTTATTACTTACCAAGCACCTGTGTGGTAAGGATACTGTGTAATAATTAAGTTATGTGTGACCCAGAGTATCAGGAGTGTTCCTCCAGGTCATGGTTGGATAGGTACCTCTTGAGTGACATTGATACTATGAAAATGTTTTCCGTTTGTTAATTATGAAAAGAGGAAAATATTTGTGTCTCCAGTTTTAGTCCATTTAATTTCCATTATGGGGAGAGAAGAGGACTCCTGACAGCACACGGAGGAATAGTGCTTTGGCACTCATCCTCAACCGTTGAGGTTCGCTATTCAAATTGTAGGTGCACAGTGACACCTTCTGGAAGTTTGTAATGAGAGTTACTGAGCAGCTTCCTTCCATCATCTGGAAACACACAATTTTTACAGGTAGAATCGAATCTTTTTCTGATCAACGTTTTGCCTAGACCTCTAGTACAGGTTCTCTGATGTCATTGGGACATATGCTAACAGAATGCTGTCGTCATGGGAGAATTGTTGGTTTTTTTTAAATCAACCCAAACCTGTAGGTGTTTTTAATGATTCCAAATAATTCAAAGGTTTATGTAAAAAAAAAAAAAAAAAAAAAATTAGAGATGTATGTTAATCTCATGATTTTTGAAAAAATGTAGCTGGCATTACATTTTTAACTATATATTGACATACACAAGGTGAGAGAGTCAGACAGAGTATAGTGAGGCTTCAATTTGCCAAACATGGCAAATGAAATGAATGAGATACAGTTTCTTAATGCAGTCGTATTTCAGCAAAGAATTCCTTTTTCGTATGTGTCATATTGCAATTTCTAATTAGACCTTCTTTGCCCAAGCTGCCAGCTTCCTGGGTAGTCTGTCAATCTGCCAGAAACTCTGAGTCACCAAGGGCTTAAAGCACATGAGTTGTGCCACAGAACACCGTCCGAGGGCTCACGAACCCCATGACGCCTGCATGCATCAGCTGGACTGGGGCCAGAATGGGGGGCAGAGCCATCACTGAGCTGACTCTGACGCTCTAAAACCCAGCATTCAGCCCTATAAGTGGAAAACATCTCCTTATTTCTAATATTTAATTCCCTCTCAAAGATTAGTTCTCTTTAAGCTTCCTCTTCCGTAGAAATAGCAAAGATGTGATATGTAGGAGTGGAAAAAAAACAGGGTTGTGAGTGGTGGCAGCAGAGGCTAAGTTCCAGACTTCCTGAGACTGTGGGAATAGACCCATTAAGAAGTTTCTTATGCCTGTACCTAACAAATGTTGAAAGAATACAAATATTTAAAAGTTCAGGAAAGGTGTTTCCCATAATATCACCAGCATTATGTTCACTTCAAAATGTAGTTACTTAAAATGCATGTTTTAAATATATATATAATATATAAATATATATATATATTAAGTTTTTATTAAGGAGTAAGGTAAAGAAAATACTGGAATACTGCTGATATATCTATGTAAAAAAAAAAAAAAAAAATCCTAAGTTCAACTAAAGTCTCTGGAAACTTGTTTTACTTCTGAAAATACTTCCTCGCCCAGAAAAGCCTGTCAGTCTTCAAAGTGATTTGTAACCAATGCAAATTCATGTCAATGAAAATAGTCAAAAATAGCTTCTTACTTTCTGTTTGAATTGCTCCCTAATTCACTGTGAATCAGCTCCATTCAACGGTCTAGAAAATCTCTATTTAACAA
The DNA here is from genome assembly GCF_000708025.1 of Charadrius vociferus. Classification (NCBI taxonomy): domain Eukaryota; kingdom Metazoa; phylum Chordata; class Aves; order Charadriiformes; family Charadriidae; genus Charadrius; species Charadrius vociferus. Next base: position 1,232,526 of record NW_009649306.1, read on the forward strand.
TTGAAGTGAGCAGAAAACACTAAAATAGACTAGTACCCATAAGCTGCCATACAAATGTGTGTGACCTCTCCTTGGGCAAGGAGCAGAAGTTCAGGTGTGACCTTATTATTGCTTACAAATATCTAAAGGGTGGGTTGAAGGAGGATGGAGCCAGACTCTTCTCAGTGGTTCCCAATGACAGGACGAGGGGCAATGGGCACAAGTTGGAACATAGGAAGTTCCACACACAGAAAAACTTCTGTACAGTTCGGGTGACAGAGCACTGGCACAGGCTGCCCAGGGAGGGTGTGGAGTCCCCTTCTCTGGAGATTTTCAAAACCTGCCTGGACGCAGTCCTGAGTAATGTGCTCTAGGCAATCCTGCCTTAGCAGGGGAGTTGGACTAGATGATCTCTAGAGGTCCCTTCCAACTCTGAAAATTCTGTGATTCTGTGACAATATGAAATAGCAAGGGCACCCTCAGATAAAGTAATTTCTTTCTGATGTAGAATAAAACTACTTAGCTTATGAAGACTTAATCCAAAATGTTCAGGAAAGTGTAGTAAAGAGATTTTTTTTCGAATGCCTTATATAGTAGTCGCTAATATCAATATTGAAATTGAGTTGTGATTTACTATTTACTTTGTATGTTACAAACAAAGGTGCCACTATATGGGGTAATTTTATTAAATAAACAGTTCACATGTAAACACTCCACTTTCCATAACACGTTTTTTGGAACAGAACCAAGACCCAGGCCCAATACTTCCATGCCTAACTAGATTGTCAAGATGTACACATTTGGCTTTCTCTCTGTCCTAGTGAAGTTGAATTAACCTGTGCAAAGTGGGACAGCAGTGGAGACTAAGAGTACAGTCGCAGACATGCATATGCTGGGCAAGCTACTCTGATGACTGAGGGAATCTTCTTTCACACATGAGAAATTCCTTTTAGGCAGAGAAGGGGGTTCAATCTGTATCTCTCAGCTGTTAATGTCCCTCAACTTTAAACCCCATTTCAATGAAGTCCAAGCACTTGTTTATGTAGTTCTGTGTTGTGCAGCTGGACATCAGCCTGCATCCATTTGTCAGTGAGAAAGTAGAAGGAGGTGCCTGTTTTACCAATTCTGAGAGGACTTTAGGCCTCCAAGCCACTCGACAGTCTCCGGATTTAGGTGGTTGTGTACGTATGCAATGATGCAGATGTACCTGCCTACAGAGCTAGGTAGACTTGTCTACAAACATGAAGCACTGGAAGATGCTCGGCTTAGGTGGCTTTGTTTATCTAACACCATTCATGCTAGAGAGCATGAGTACTGTCTTTTTATACAATACTATGCACTGTCACTATGCATTATTAATGTTGAAAAAATTAGTCATCTTTAATAAGATGTTAGTTGATCATGACCCTCCTGAGAGAAATGTAAAGGATGGAGCAAGACCATACCTTCCAAAGCGGTTACACTGTGCCAGCATTTTAAACCTGCACTTGTTCAAGCCTTCCTGCTAAAGAATGGGACCATAGTCTACAGAGGGCTTAGGGGAGTCCCATCCATTCACTGGTCTGAGAAATGACTGCCCTTCCCAGCAGTGTGACTGGAGGAGCTGCATTCAAAGGCCAGTGGTGTTAACAGGTGTTTTGAACTTGATCTCAGGATATGTGAAGAACCACCTTGGTACACTTACGTTCCTTTTCTCTGCCAAGGAGTGAGGCAGTATCATATAATCCTAATTGTCGAGCCTGTAATACCTCTATAGGTCCTGTCTGGGCCTTGACAACTGTAATCCAGCACAGCAGTGTATTTAAGATCCCAGTCATGTGCTTTGTGCCACAACCAAAAGGGCAGAGATTTACAGAAGGGCTCCTTGCCACCATGCAGGAGAAATACTGAGGTTGGGGGGGAGGAATCAACCTTTCTGTTTTTTCCACCCTCCTGGGAACATTGTCCAGCTTCCACCCTAGTTCAACTCTCTGCACAGACCTAGGGGAACTATGCTGCTAAGCAACAGCAAGCTGTCCTTATGTGCAGGAATGGCAGCTTTCCCTGCAGTTCTCAGCTCTAACGAGCACCTTCCCTTGGCACCAATGGCACCACAGCCGTGTTCTCCCCTTGCTATGGCTTTGGCCTTCAAGGGTGGTGCCATCGCGGTGGGAAGGGCTTTCTTCACACTGTGCAGACTTCCGTTCCTCTCCGTCTCTTTGATGTCAAGAGATTGGTTGTAGGCAAGAAATGGGGAAGATGTTTTGGGAAGGGCTGGGCCTTGGTGAAAAAACGGAGCCCTCAACAGGAACAGGCAGAAATCGCTGCTAGAGAAAAGGCAGGCAGAGCCCGGATGGCAGTGATTTCTGCCTATTCCCATTCCGGGCTCATGCTCCAGTAAGGTGTCTTCGTCTTTCCAGTACCATGACACTCAGCAAGGAAGGGGAAGATCATGCTGCCCTGCCGCTCGCAGACCGGAGCGGGCGCGCCAGCCCCGAGCCGCCGGAGGGGCGGGAGGCGGCGGAGTGTGCTTTCTTGAGTGTAGGTTGTAAGTGGTCAACCTCGTGCCCGTGCTCCTCTGGCACTATGGCCACCCCTGGCCCCCCAGGGGCGCTGGCTCGGTACGAAAAGTCTCCTCCACCCCACACCAAAAGTGGGGGGAGGAGGGCTTAGAAAAGTTAAAAACACAGAGTGTGCCTGCGGGGCGT
>NW_009649306.1:1237744-1245456 GCF_000708025.1 Charadrius vociferus
GCCCATCAAAGTTAGAGAGAGGAGCAGCAACAAGCGAGTGTTTCCATGTAGACTCTTCCAGTATGAGCCTGCCACATCATGCGTCCTCGGGTGGGGGAAAGAGCTCTTCCTCAGCTCTGTCATTAGTTAACGTCAGTAGGTAAGAAAAAGCAGGTAATGAAAATTAGACACAACTGCGGAAAGTGAAATAAGATTATCCTTGTACATGCCAGTAGGAATTACAGTAATTTAATACCGATGTAGTGTACTTGATGCAGCCGTTCCATTATTTCATTTTTGCTGTTGAAAAATGTGAGATCAAAACTTTTCGTACGGTGCCGTCGGTGTGACGTAAGGGTGAGGAGCCTCCTTGTACCCCCGTGCCCATTGCGCAAACAGAACATCAGCATCAGCTCCAGCGCTCCACAGGGCTAGGTACCACGCTGCCAGTTACGCTATTGCTGTACTACGGGACCAAAAACCAGTAAACACTAGGTCAGCTAAACGTAGCACCAAAATCACTCTCAGCTAGCAGAGTCCTAGTTGTGGTCAGGTTAAAATTAGGAGCATCAGGTTAAAATTAGGAACATCCTTCTAAACTAAGAGCGTGTTCAAGCCAACTGAATGTAAAGCTAGGACATTTTATAAAATGCTCTAAGATGAGAGAACAGTTACTTTATTTCCCCTTTAATTTCTTATCTAGTTCCCTCCCCCCCCCAATATTTATTTTGATATCTTTACTCTGGGTCCCAACTAATCCCGGAAGCATCGCCTCAGCTGTTACACACCTCTTTATCCCTTAGAAAAAACAGTGTGCATTTTTCACAGTGAGTAGTGATTTTTGAGGGCTCAGCTTAAAGTACCAGAAAGGAGTTGCCAGAGTATAAGGTTTGTGTGTCTCTTGGAGTCCAGGTGACAAGTTGATGAACCTGAAGCATAGGCAACTACCAGTACTCAGTCACTTATAAAAATTCATCCCCTCTTTTTGTCACTAAAAGTTATCCCAAGGAGGCAGCGGGTCTTGGAAATACTGTGGAGAGCTCTTGGCATTCAGAAGCAACAGAGTAGTCTTAGCAAGAAGCTCACCACTCCAACTTTTCTGTTTATTGGCATGTTTCAAAATTTGTCATAGCCAGGTGAAGCCAAGAAGTCCAGAGAGTGTCATGACCGACATGACAGTGTGCTAAGTCAAATTCTGACCTAACTTCAGCTTTAAATTGACGTTGGTGATATTCCTCCCGGCTGCCAGGGCTCCGTTTGGCACTGCAGCCGAGCTGGCGAGGCAGAGGGCAGCTGCCTCGGTGCTGCCCTGCCGGAGCAGCCAGATGCCAGCGTAGTACAACCCGAAGTGAATCGCGACAATCGGAATCAATAGGAAACGGTACATGAATCACTATTTAATGCACTCTGGGGTGAGTCATCCCGATTCAAACCAGCTTTCGGACCAGTACAATGTCAGTCAGCTCCTCGCACAGTTCGATATGAGTCAGATCTCAGCACCGAGTACAATATGAAATGAGTCACCGACTAATACAGCGCCATGTGACTCCGATACCCAGTGCGAGTTGTCAGAGCGTCTGTGTGATATGAGTCACTTCATAGTACAGTAAAACGGGCTTTTTGGAGACCATTCATAATTAAGCACGATGCAACCAAGCGCTCAGTAGGAGATGATGGGAGTGAGCAGAGCAATCTGCTACGTGTACCGGTTTCACTGTTTGCATAGTAAAGAGGTGTGTAAAATATTAGGCTGAATGAATCCTTTTTTATTATTATTATTTTTAAAGCAAGCTGCATAAAAATAACTAGAAGCAAATACTTCCTCTGACAACAAAGCCAGCCAAAGCAGGGCTGAAGCACTGGTAGAACTCCCAACACTGGAGAAGCCTGGGGTTTATTTTGTTTGGTTTGGCTTCTGAGACAGCTTATCAGCCTCTGTGAACTGACACAGATGCGCTGAGGCTGACTCCAGCTGCCACAGAAGACAAGGCAAGGGATGCCGACAGTCTGTGCTGTGCAGAGAAGAACTTGACGCTGATTTAACTTAATTGCAGTTTGCAGTGACCTGGTTTGTGAAGGGACTCGGGCTGAGATGAAGTTCCATCCATACTCGCCTTCCTGCTGCCCCACTGGCATAGCAGCCCCACGGACCAGAGTGACAGGCGGCGTTTGTTGCTTTTTCTGTGGAACTGGCAAAAAAATTCTCTCATGTCTTTCCCATGTTACAGGAGAAATAATGACAAAGGTTGACGCTGCTAATTGCATGTTACAGTAACATTTTCAGTGAAGTCTCTTGTGATAAAATCCAAAGTAAAGAAATACTTTACAATACTACCGGAGGACATATATGACATCTCTCTAAACAAAAAAATACACAAAAATCCCACTGAAACCCCAAGTAACTACATTTCTTAACAAGAAAGTCAGATTTTACTCAGAAAAATACTTCAGTGCAGGAAGTTTTTTGCAGACAGCGGGCTGGTCTGGCAGCCAAATGTGCCGCACTGAATGGCAAAGAAAAAGGAGAAGACGACATCTAAGCTCTTGGTAGAAAAAGATCTCAGTTACAGGTGACATGATCAAGACCCCATTACCTGTTCCTATGTGGGTGTGACACGTTTTCAGCCATTCCTTTTGAAGTGTAAAGCAATGCTTTAATGTGAATAGATGAACCAAGCTCCTCTGAGCTGCTGCTCCTCTGGAAAAGGATATTCAGTAAAACAGGTGAAGGCACTCAATTTCTGGACATTTTACATAAAAGGACCCCAGAATTGGTATTTAAACTCATAGAAGGGTACTACTTTCTCTTGCAATTTTATCCACTTGAGCTTTTGACAGACTCAGGCGCAGCAGTGACATAAGAAGCTGCTTTATTCTGTGTGGCTGCCAGTCTCCTCGCTGCTAACCTCTCTCTCGCACTCATAAATCCTCAACCACTTCGGTCACCCGTGACAGGATGCCAAATCTCCAGTAAGAGAAAAACTCCGAAGAGCTCTTGCTCTTCACTCACTAAGCGGGCAATCCGATAACGATGCCTAAAGCATGTGCATATGTGTGGGTGAGTTCATTAACATATATTAATTCTTCTCTGTCTAAAATAGTACGCTCCTTGATGCAGAAAGCCTGTGTGTCAAATTTGTCAATGAAGAGGAAGAAGCACGAGCATCAAGCTTCCCGTTCATATTTCAGCTGACGATAAACTGCCACAGGCTTCAGTGGCAGCACGTTGCAGCCCCAAACATTTCTAAATTCATAGAATATAGAGCCAGAGATTTACTTGGAGCTTGACCCCAGTTGCAAGCCTCTTAGGACATTAGCAGGCGAGGACAGAATCTCTTTCTTCCAGCTCACTGGTGATCATCGCGGGGGGTGGGGGGGATCCAAAGGGAGAGCAGCAACTGCGACAGGAGTTACGTAACCCCACCTAAAGCTCGCTGAAACCGAGGGGTGGGTTTTCATTGTTTTAATGGAGTTTGGATCAGGCCCAAAGCACTTACTGCAAAATAAGTGGACTGGGATGATCCACGGCTGCGCGCTCACTCCAGCTGGCTGTCAGCCGGCATTAGAGCGCAGGGCTTCCCGGGCTGGCCGGTTACCGCGCAAGCTTCATGCCGTGGCCACGCGAATTGGACCCGAGCACAAGTTAAGGCTTGCACACCTGCCAAATTGTAACCTGTACAAGAAGTACGCATCGTGTTTAAGTAATTATGTTTAAGCAATAGAATCTTTGCACTTTGAGCTGAGAAAACACCATTGTGCTTTAGCATAAAATGAGGATGAAGGTATACAAGCTTTGTCTACAATCTTCTTTTCTATGTATCCTTGTGTCAGATGGCTTTTTTTTTTTTTATCTGGTGGGGAGGTTGTTTTGTTTGTAAATTTGACATTCGTGGCTCAGATTTTAAATATTCCTCCTTCGGGAAGGCTATTTTCTTGGTAGCCCACCTTTCTACTGAGAGATTAGCAAATATTATAAATGTTACAACTAAGCCAAATATCATCCGAGGTGCTTTTAACCAGGGAAATAATTTTCATTCCTGACCTTCACAGTCCTTTGCGTTCATAAGGTTACATACAGAAATGCCTCATAACCTGAATGTCAGATAGGGATGCCTTGGAGTGGAAAAGGTATGACAGATACTTATTCCAGTACTTCAACATTACTCTTAAAGCATACAGTAGTTTGTCCACTATTGTCAAAATTAGCTTTTCAGATGCTTGCTTAAAGCCCTGGACTGTTGTTTGTTTTTTTTTTTAAAAAAAAATTACTTATTAGCATTCAGTAATATGAGCATGTACTTTTTATATGAATCATAGATGCTATCTAGCTGGATAAGAAGCAAGAACATGTCCCATTATTTTTCTTGTCTTTTTCGTTCATTGCTTTTTAGGGACATTTTTATAATGGATTAAATTTGTTGTTAACATTATATGGAGCAGGACCTCTCTCTCCCTGGAAGATCCAGAAACTCCGCACCCAGGCATCTGCATAGATGCTACATTAGATTGACTTGAAACACTGAACCAACCAGAGACAAGCTGATCAACTCCTACTCCCCTTTCTCAATTAAGACTTTAAAGAATTGGTGCTCTCCATGCTGGATGTGGATAGTTCTGTGGATTCCTCCAGGCAGGACCCACTGCACCTAGACAAGCTTCTTTGTTTCAGTGTGCTGATTGACATCCAGAGTGGAGAATATGGCTCTTCCAGGGACTCCAAAGCTGCAAAGTTGATGCAGCTCTACATAGATTGCAGGTAGTCAGAGGAGACTTGAAAGGAGCCGGTCACTTGTAAGTAGTCAGAAGAAACTTCCTGCAGATGCAGAAATGATGATGTAGGACAGTCTTTTGTACACAATTTAGGTAGTTCGGAGATGTTTTGTGTGTAGCTCAAGGTAATCCCTAGGGATGGATCATGTGTGTGCTGGAGTGGTCCCAACGAGATGAGCCAGATGGATGTAAGAACTGTGCAGTAAAGCATGAATCAGAGTCTCATCTGGACCAGCCACACCACCACTACAAGGACTTTTGCAACATAAACTCCTGTTGCCATTTGAACGCTGACTGTCCTGTTCAAGGATTTGATTCCCCACAGTCACTTGATATTAGCAGAATCAGATCCAATTGACTACCCATGAACCAGCAGCACCTTTTAGTCCTTCCCTACCCATATGAACCAGAAAGTCATAATTTTTCTATTAAATTATGGCTACCCAAGCCCTCCCCGAGCAGACGTAGGTGTCTTTGATAGTGCTGTTATTACTTTGGGCAAACCAGTATGATTAGACACAGAGATACATTTCATGTTATATCCAGTAATTGTCTAAAACTCTACCCAGGTTGGGATTAAGCAATGCTGGAGATGGTAGAGGTTAAAGTCCTTTGGTTAAAGGTATCTCACCTTATTCCGTCACTCATCTAAAAGTACTTTTAGATTCTTTTGAAAACACGTACAAGATAGCGGTCCATCTCCAGTTTTTAAATCCCCTTCATTTTCTTCTCAAACCCATTTTCAACCAAGGCACATATCTGCTCCAGATGGTGGAGACAGAGAAGGCAGACCCCAATTCTCAAAGTGCAGAGAGCATCCAGCACAGAGGGTTCTCACACAATTTGTTTGTTCTCATAGCACCTTCTGAGAGGTCTGGAAATCTGAGAAGATAAACAAGGCACAGAGAGTTTAGAACAGTGAAATTTCCATTTTGGTGTGAGAGAGATAACCTAGAGAAAGAAAAACAATTTTTGATTGGCTTATTCTTCCTCAGTGAGACAAATTTTAGGTATGGCTCTCTTATGTAGTGCAGCAACCTAGTAAGGGAGTTTAAGGTAATAGGGAATTAAACAAAAACAAGATACCAGGGACCATCCAAAGTTTTTGAAATCTGGGTGTATTAGTGGATAAACGTGTCAAAAACCAGGTTGATGAATCCCTTCATTTGGGGCCAGAGGTAAATTCTCTTCCTGGACCTTCCTCTCTTACCTTGAAGAAGCAATATAACCTTGCCTGAATCTTAAGCAGGGAAAGCGCTGGAGCTCAGTGTGACTACCCGTGACTTAAAAAAAAAAAAAAAAAAAGAAAACAAAAAAAAAAAAACACCAAAAAGAACCCTCTAAATTCAGAGCAGTAATTTGAGCTTGAATCTGTGAGATATAGGTCTTCCTGAACTTGCAAGGACCTCAATGAGACTAAGAGAGTAGCATCTCACAGGTCTGAATCTTTAAAGAAAGATACAGATATATGTAAAGAAAATATATCTAAAAATCTAAACATACTTAAACTACCTTGGAAAAAATAAAAAACATCCATCTCTAAATTTACGTTATAGTCAAAACAGTAAGAGTTCTCTCAAAGAATAAATAGAAAACTATTCAATCAGAGCGGAAATAGAGAACAATAGTTTATGTGCAGAGATACAGTCACCCTCTGCATTCTCTTAGCAAGATGGAAAAGTCACTTTCAGTGATAAGATAAAACTCTCACTGTTTGTAACCATCTGTGTAAACACATTCAGGAAGCAGAAGGAGGATTTTTAAACAACACATTTATACAAATTTTGAAGAAAGGCATTTCAGACAATTCATAACACCTTTGCTTAGCACCACCTGGTATTAAGTCCAACCCAAGATATCAAATCATTTTTCTCTGCAGCGTAAATACAAGAACCGGATCAGATTCTCCGCTGGTATAAATGCCTTTGTCTTCACTGGCCATAGTGAAGTGATGTAGTTTTTCAGCAGTAGAAAATTTGGTGCATGCTACATGTAATCTGTATTAATACATCAAAACTGAATGTACAAAAACTAGGATATCATCATATCTCATCACAACAAGATGTTGATGTTCCACAGAAAACATCCTCTTTGTTGATGGACATAATTATATTTGATTGTCCAGGGAAATCAACCAGAAAATACTTGACACTGGCCAGTAAAAAATTAATTTAAAACCAGATACTAATTGCATACCATGCAAACTGAAAACCATAGAAAGAACACCTCCATCTTGTTTTCATTTCAGAGTGTCAGCTGACCAAATAAATGACTGTCCTGGATGGCTGGTGTGACAATAAGCTGTATTTACCAATTGCCATTTTCAAAGGGCTCACCTAGTAATAAGGAACAGAATATTTTGGCTGATGGAAGAACATTTGCACTGATGTTTATAGAAAAGGCACCTAGTTTATTAAATTTTTTTCTAACTGCATTATAAAATTTCTTTACAAGGTGAAATCTGTCCAGTTCAATCGCAGGTTCTTTCCCGCTTCAGTGTCACATTGACTAAAAAACAGTCTCCTGTCAGATTTGAGTGATCTACATGACAACACCAGGGGCAGGAGGATGGATGTACACCTTGTTTTCCTCAGGAAGGCACTTTTTTGTTCTACAGTCAAATAATAGCTCTGAACTATCCCTCACCCATTTACTTTTATACACACTTCAGCTTGCAGGATTCCTCGAGCTCCAAAGTCTTCCAACTGACTGCTACGACGAGTGTTTTCCCTGCCCAGCTCTGTACATGCATTTCTCTGCAGCATCATACTACTGGTTTAAGAAAACAGAGATCATTATTTAAGCATCACAGTCAGGTTGTGGGGACAAGTTTAGGCCACCTCTTATGCTACTTATGAAATGCAGCAGCTGTCGGGGCAGCAATACCCATGTGCCTCTTACTCTACTTCCCCACTCCGCTACCTGTGGGTCTGCCAAATGTATTCTCAACTAGGAGAGGGAAA
>NW_009649306.1:1245475-1248903 GCF_000708025.1 Charadrius vociferus
GGGAAAGAGAAACGAAAGCTAAACGTTAAGTATCACCGTGTGTCATTCCCTCTAACAACTTTAAGCTAAGCCATTAGCTCAAAATGCTGTTGCTGATTCAGATTTTTCATTCTTAAAACGAAATGATCACCCACAGTATCAGTCTAGAAAAAAAGTAAAGCCCTCTTGCAAAATTAGCAGTCAACACACGCACTGGTTTTGATTACAATTGGTTGAGGCTCTTTGACCTAATACTGTGGGATAATAAACTTGAAGAGGTCATCAATCACGGGTACCGTGTACTGTAGCAGTAGGATCCACAGGTAAATAATTCTTCAACTAATATATACTGTTAGTCGCACCACTGATGCAAAAAACACAGGCACTAGATTTTCAAATTGGTTTTACACCTACTGCATGACCCAGTCAGACCATCTGATGTTCCAAATTAACAACTATAACATGATATGAACAGAAGACTTTTTTTATTGGGATGTCTAAAAAAAACCCTCTCCTTTTTGCCCTGAGAACCTAAAGTCTACTGAAGGCAAAAAAATAGCCGCCTCCATACCCACAGATCCACAAGTCGGTCAAGCAGTTGTTTAAATAATAGTTGCTAATGTGGGTTATACTGTAAAGAAGCAAGGAATTTTATAAAATCCTACAAATAATATTCACTGGAATTCGTGATAAATCTACTGTCCATTCCCGCACATGGCACAACTCCGAACAGCAGTTGTCTGGAAAGGCTCATTACACAGCTATGGTGGCTGCAGCAAGAAGCAGCAAAGTGTGATGGAGAACTTCAATGACCCATAGTGAAATTCTGGACATACTAGAGGTAGCACAAAACCTACTGGTTTTCTACCTACTGGCTTTTCTGCTTGCTGCCCATTAGTGGCTCCGTCATTATTGGCTCACTGCCTGATCTCAGACAGCTTGCTTCATCTCTATGGCTTTTTTTTCCCCATACACCTTCCCAGATGGTTATGCTTCCCTGTGTACAGTCATACTCAGACAGTCTCAATGCTTTTCAAGGTACTTTTCTTTGAAAATGAATCCTCAGATGACTTGCACAAACTCAGTGCCTGTGCCTTTGCCGCTGTTCCAGCCAAGGAGCAGTTTATGCGAGAGCAAAAGCAGCAGATAGGGAGCTCATGGTAAATTTCTATCACCATGCTCAGCTGCGAAATTGTAGAGTTTGTGCTTCCCTGATTTACTTTTTTTTTTTTTAAATTACATCTTTTTTTATAAAGCAAAGAAAACTAGAAAGCCAGTGTATATCTGTGAATATACATATGAAATTATGACACGTCCTTTACGCAGAGCCTATGTCTTACTTTATGTTCAGGCCTCATGTCTGGCATTACACAGTCTCAGTACAATCACCATTGGGATATACATTTGCAACAAGCTGTGCTGCAAACATGAACATTTTAACTTTGTTTTGCGATTCTGGTTAGAGGATGAACCACAAAAATCTAGACTTTTAATGTAAGACAGCAACTTCGCCTGCAGATTAATCATTCTTATGTGGCCAAAGTGAGGTGGACCAGGTAGAAGGGTATATAGAACAATGTGCTTGGCAACAGTTTGGTTTAAGGCCAGAGCTGCATTTAAAAAAAAAAAAAAAAAAAAAAAAAAAAGGAGGGAAGAATGAAGTTAGAAAAACAATTCCAGGATGGATCACTTACTGTTTGTTCTCTGAACCTGGACCAGCCTGATGTGGTTTTGTCTTATGGGTCTTAATAAATCTCTGCCAAAGGAGTTTCTACAACTTTGAAATAACCTGCACCACTGCTCAGCTCTCTACCTTGCTATCCCATAAAATTGAGCCGAGGTTTTATTTAGCCCAAGCTAACTCATTATTTATCTCTGAAAGAAATAGAGAACAATAGGACATCATAACCTTTTACTGACCAGAAGATCAACATGCTTCTCAGTTCCCCTTTCTAGATTAACAATCCAAACTCCTACAATTTTTCTGTGTAAACATCTTGTTAGATGTTTAAATAGATGTTCTGTCTTTCTTGGAATGTGATACCCATTGTACTTGCACAGAGGAGTACGTTACTTCCTGTATCTTACCACAGTATTGCTGCTAATACACTGCTGAAAGTCACATCCTAATCTAATTAGTTTGTGACCCACTCCAAACCTTCAATGTACAACATGACTGTCAATTGCCACAGGAGATACATGCACGATAATCACTAAACAGCTCTGTAATTCAAAAGCTTGGGCTGTCTTTAAGCCAACAGATATATTCCAGTCCTCTTTCTCTTATTTCCCATTACTCTAATAATCTATCATGAAAGCATGATTTATCTGCTAAAAATATCTTTCAAAACAAACCTTCATCACATAAGTGACCAAAACCTACTTGCTTGTTCAATGAGAAAGGTTGTGTCCATCTGCCAAACAAAAATGAACGTGCATCGTTTAGTCTGAAAAAGGTGTCAATTTTCTGTTGCTCAATCCTTCATTTTCCACAAACTGTGTGAAAAATCATGCAATGATGAACATTCGTAAAAACCTATAGCACCAGAAAACTTCTAAGGTGTATGATTCACAAGTGAAACAAAGAATGTAATGCTGCCGGGCAGGTTTTTTTGCAATACAGCTACTTACATACATACTCCTCCCTTGCATTAAAGATGTCAAAGAACAATTCTGAAGAAGAACCTCAAATGGTAACAATTTTTTCAATGAGGCCACAGTGGGATGAAATGGGGAGGAAGCGTGTATTCTTCCTGTTTCCACCATCCTTTGCCTTTCCTTCTTGGAAACAAACAAATAGGAACCAGTTTTTCCACTCAGACCACCATCAGTTCAATTGTAATACGGATGAGAGGTATGAATGCGTGAACTAGCCACATAAAACATCTCAAAAATAAGACTGGATGGATTAGGCTATGTAAACAGCACGTATACGAATCCAAGTTACACTTTTCTGATCAATAATAATTGCTTACTGTCCAAAGAAGCCTGAAATATTGTTAGATATATTACCATTCCAATAATGCTTTATTTGCTATCACTTTCTAATCAACATATGAAGATGCTTTATTTTAAGAAGTATAGATATCTGGAAGGAAATTAATACTGAGGGATTGGTTCTATTCCTATGAATTTGAAACTCTGAAGGAAAGAAACCTGAATCTGCAAATGTATTCTACATTTCACATTTATTCTTCCACATTTTGAAACAAGAAAGTTGTGGGGTTTTGGAAACTGTGTTCTTTTTCTGATTTTCTATTTCTGAGCATTTAGGTATTGCTTGTCAGATTAGGTCTACTGAGTTACAAAATGGGTTCTCATTTCTATCTGTCCTGTTGTTATATTTTATTCCTTCTGGAAAACAGGAGCATCTTCTGCTCAGCATGTCGTGCATTTTTCTTTTGGGAGAGTGGGTGGTTCTCACAAAAACAAAAACTATTAAAATCAAG
>NW_009649306.1:1248927-1291829 GCF_000708025.1 Charadrius vociferus
ATGCTGCACTCTGCTAAAATAATCTCCTTTCTTCTCCTGACACTTCCGTCGAGTCCGTGACAACGTCTGTGCATTCTACCCCAAGTTATAACAATAGTATTTCCTAAACCTGGCTAAACATTCTAGAAAGGAAGACAAATTTTAACCCTCCAGTATTCAGCTCATCAGATTTTTTTTTATTATTAATTTAATATCAGACCCGAAAACAAAGAACTCAAAATCTGTGGCAGCTAATTTTGGTTCCCCTACAATTGTCATGGCCTCAAAAGACGGTTTAGCAACCTGAAAAAACCTACACACCAAGGGATCTCATGACACAGGAGGACGACTAGTTATGTATCCAAAAATCAAATACCATCAAAAGGAAGAAAGACATACCCATCATTGTACCAGCTAGCGTTTCATCTATAAAAGACATCTGTCACTTAGGTATGGCATAACCCTCAGCATAATAGGGAGCGCATTATTAAGTGCCGTAGAGCAAGTTTGAAGATCACAGAAAGACAGGTCAGAAAGGGACAGGGACTTCAAGGGGACTTGTCATTTCATTAACACCACTTCTCTGCACAATCTGCAGAATTCGGGCTCCCAAAAGGTTTCCTAGACCAGTGCAAAACCCACAACCGGTGCTTCCACCAAAAATTGTTTCATGCTGTCTTCAGCTGGGGGAGGCAACCAAAAACCTGCATGTTGAATCTTAATGCTGTACAGTCGAGTGTTTTCTCCGTAAGTAGTTCTTCATCTTCAAAGCAACGCTCGATTTCTTCTTGAGAGAAAAAACATTTTTAAAAACTGTGGCAGTCAGACTATAATGGAGAGATTAGCGTTGGCCCTTCCCCTTTGCTACAGGGCAATCAGCGGGTTGGAGACATCCTCAATAGTTGCCAAAGGCCAGATTTTCAAGAGAGCTGAGGTGTCTTACTCAAGCATCAACTGAGCCTGTGCACTAGCTAATCAAGAGAAAGAGAGAAAGAAAAGAAAACAGGAAGGAAAGGAAAAGAAAAAAAGAGGCTCCAACTACCTCAATTCTGTAACCTTTTCTTTAGGACTGACTTTGAAGTCAAAACCTCAGGAAACGCTTTTCAACTTGTAGACTTATATACCACTGTCCTAAGAGCTGCAGCTCTCCGAGACCCCTCACTTCCATCTTTTGCTGTCTCCACCACCGCTCTCTTTGTATTCCCACCTATGCGCAGAATTTGTTAGCCACTTGCCTTCCACCACAGCATTTAAATAAAATGAGTGCATTTTCCAAAGAATTCAACATGTAAGAGCTTTTGTGGGGAAAAACCAAGCAGTTAGCTTTTCAGTTCCTTTGGAGCTGTGGCCTTCAGCAGTTCTTGGTAAGACTTTTAAAGCAATTGAAAGGAAAAAAGAAAAAAAAGATGAGAAATGTTTCTTACTTCCCATTTCTCTTGCTGTCTTGCAGCCCATGGGATCAGAGCGGATGGAGATGCGCAAACGGCAGATGTCTACGACCCAGGAGACCCCAGGCGCTGCACAGGCTCAGCACAGCGCAGGAAATCGAGGGTCCAATGCCTGCTGCTTCTGTTGGTGCTGTTGCTGCAGCTGCTCATGGTAACCCCGCTCTGTCAAGCCTCTGGGGAACAGAATAGCAGGGGAGGGAGGTCACATAGTACAGTGCATAGGACAACATAAGCCAAACAAGCCACCTGGGCAATTCTGCAAGTCTGGGACTAAGAGATGACTGTGCTCTAGTACTAAACGCAACCTTCTACTACTCTTTTTTTTTTTCCCCTCCTGTTATTGAAATAACAGATTTTTTTAAAAAAATCTTTATACAGTATCTCTGTTGTACTCTTGTTGTCAATACTGTGTAATGGAAGGTCTGTTTCGTGCAGGACTGGTTCTCCTCAGCCTTGAGCTTCACCAGGGCTTCCACTAAAAACTGAAAGCAATACCAGAATATGTAATGGCTTTAGATTTAGTACTGGGATTTAACAAGCAGCACAGACTGTGTTAAATGGAGTTCAGAGAAGGTGGAAGAATTTGTAGGTCAGAAAAAAAATAACCAGGTGCCCAGCGCTGTTCTTTTGTTTCAAAGGCAGCTGGATTTGTTGTCATTAATTGGTGTTGCCAACTCCTGGCACCTGCAATTAATATGAAGTTAATCGTTGGGATCAGAGACTTTAAACATTGTGGGTATTTGCTGAAGATGGGGGGTTAAGCAGAACATAATTCAGAAAAACTCCCATGACAAGGTGCTAAGGAGGAAAATTTATCAGGGAAGCAAAGCACAAGAGGATAAGGATTCACTCTATTCCTTAAATTAAGTGTTCATCTTCTCTCTCTCACCAGTTCCTTCAGGTCCAAGTGATTTCATTCAAAAGTGAAGTAAAGTTTCCCATACTC
The DNA here is from genome assembly GCF_000708025.1 of Charadrius vociferus. NCBI lineage: Eukaryota > Metazoa > Chordata > Aves > Charadriiformes > Charadriidae > Charadrius > Charadrius vociferus. Next base: position 1,251,301 of record NW_009649306.1, read on the forward strand.
AAAAGTCCTGTATCTATTTGGGGCCAAGTGTTAATTAACGGGCAAGACCAGAACTTGCATTGAAATAAAGAAAAGGCTTAAACAGCCATAGGAGTCCAACCAAAACACTGACAGAACATTGAGCGCTTCTTGTAAGCACACTATCCACCATATAAAACACTTCAGAGCAAGCAAACCTGGCACTGAGGTGAAGGGATGAAGTCATAAATGACCTTACAGTCCAGGCTAGGAATCTGTACCACCATTATTTTTTTCCAACAGCAGCTGGTAGCAAATCCTTTGGAAAACAACTCTAGAAGGCAAGGGGAGAGCAGGCTGATCATTCCTTTGCTATTGGTACTCAGCTCATCAGAAGCCAAGATACCCAATTCTGCCATCTCTAATGCAAATAGTGAGTATTTTGCAAGGACAAAAGGCTGCTTGGATTTTTTTTTTTTTTTTTTTTTTGCAAGATGTAAAGTACTCTGGCTCTGATCCTACCAAGCTTTTCAGCAGGTCCTTAGAGGTAAGCTAAGGTAGAGTTTAAAGAGACAGTAAGTGCTGTGCCTGTGCAGGATCAGAATTTGCTACCTTGCAGAATGGCAACTATGTTAAAGCATCCCATACAAATTCCAGGGTCATCTGAACAGTTGTCTGGTGCAATCACAAATGGCTCAGTCTAGAGCTGCATTACACAGGCAGACATATCTTTCCATAAAAGGAAAAAATAAGGCACATTTATCTACTAAGTCAGAGTACATAAAATTTGCATGTTATCTTTTAAATTGTTCGTAAAGTGCTTTTTTGCCATTTTACCTGATATTTTCCAGGATGCTCATTTTCTGTGCACCTCACTATTCAAATAATTCAAAGAAAGCAATTTACTCAATAAGGTGTGTGAAAGTACCCAAATTTCATGATGCTTAAAATTCCTATTTGCATTTCAGAATCATCTGGGAAACCAGCACAGGCTCCAAAACAGAGCAGCTTGTTTTAGCTTTAAAATAATTCCTGATTTTTTTCGAGAACAATTGTTTTCTAGTAGCAAGAAATGCAAAACAAACCATAATTAAGTTATTTATATTCCCTATTCATAGAGCCTTTCCTCAAAATAGCTAAAGTACTTTGAACAGAAAAATTATGAATAGGAATAAAAATAACAGTCTACATGAGTCATGCAGCTGAGCTGCCGAACATTCAATATTCAGCATAATCTTAATAGTAGATTTGGAATGAAGAAATAGTGAAATGAGTCTCTCAGCTGGATGCTCAGAGCCTGTGTTCATTCCTACAGCCAGGACTCAGTCCTCCAGCCTTCTCTTCCAGATCCTGAGAAGATGCAATATTGCACTGGTCTCTCTCTTTTTTTTTTTTTTTTAATTAGCTATACATTCCTAGGGAAGGAGCCTGTCCGCTAGTCATTTTCTGAGGCACGCCGTCTTCTCTTAAGGAAGCTTTTACTTATTTTGTCTTTTCCCCCTTTTGTGCATTATCCTATGAAGACTGGAATCCTTTCTGTTGGATCTGTTGGTTCCCCTCAATTCAAAAATAACTCTGACAAGCATATCACTTCTTGTCTGTGCGAGAGGAGTACCTAATACGTCACTTTTCGTATTAAAAAAAGGCCAGAATCACTGGTAAAAAGGGTAGTGAAGGACTGAGATCTGTACACCCCAAAAGAATAGAGAACTAACATTAACTACTTCCTTTTTTTTTTCCCCCTGAAAAAGTGAATTGAAATAGTAATTGGTTTGAATGTATGGTGCAGAAAAAAAAACCAAAACAAAACAGATGTTTGCAATGTCTGCTTTCCATCTTAGCAACAGGAAAACTCCTCTTCCTCTTCAGTGCATGGACTGCCTTGGCAAAGAGAAAAGCAAGTCCCTGCAGATTATGGACTAACACTAGAGAAAGCAAGAGGAGATAACCAGTAAGGCTGCAGATAAGACAAGGCCACAATTTTAGAAGGCACAAAGGACAGAAAAATCAACTGGTTTAACAAAAAGCCTTACTAGAGATAAGTGAGATTCTTAAGGATTAAGGCAACAAAACTGTTACAACATTGGTATTACAGAACAGTAAGATACAAATGAAGAAATTAAGTTTGATGTTTTCCTAGAAGTTACAAGTGCATTGCTTTATTGCAGCTGGAGGACCCATTTCATATAAATTAGAGACTAAAATTCACTGGGACCTTTTCTTGACAAATTTTAAGCAGCTTTACAGATTATATGAATGTATGTGTGCGTGTGCACATGTGTTTCTCACTAAACTATGACAGCCTATGAACTGGAACATAGTCCCCATTCCCTAAAAAGAAACGTGTATTCTCAAATCCAGTCTAAAATGAAACAGAATCATCTGCAACTACAAAAGGCATTTTTGAAAAATAGAGTTATTTAAACTAACATTTGATGAAAGCAGCAGGAGCTCATAGCTATCCTTCCACAGGACATGAAAAAATCTCTCACTGATCACCAGTGATTGCAGCAAACTTTTTTTTTTTTTTTAATGCTACAAACAAGCTAATACTCTTTTCCAGTCAGATATATTCAAAACAATATTCAGTAATAATGTATCTGCTCTTTGTGCTCCAGGCCTCACATTTTGCAGCACATACTAGTACTTTCCTAAAACTGCAATCAATTACCACACAATCTGGCTGTATCTACATCTTAACTCTGAAAGATGCTTACACTTCCAACATCACACAGAGAAATGTCTAGCTTGCTTAAAACATGTGCTTCAGCTTTTGAGCTCTGGCTTTCTTGTAACATGGTATCACCATTCTAAACCAGAGTCTTGGCCCTCATGGTGTTCTATGGATATAAAAAATAGCCAAGGAGAAAAAAAAAAAAAAAAGCCAAAACCAAAACCCAAACAAACCAGCCTTGATATTTAACTCACATAAAACCAGTGCATCAAGTCTAACTTAAGTTAAAACATTGCACTGAGCATACACAGTACAATAAGCGTCAACGGAGAACAGATCTGGTATGTGATTAAGGGTACTCACATATACATATATATCCCACATACACAGGGAATTGGAATTGATGATCCTTATGGGTCTCTTCCAACTCGAGATACTCTGTGAATCTATGATCCCTGTACAGAAAGTCTATGTGATACAATACTGAACATAATTCAGCTACATTGAAGTTTTCCAGGTTTATACAACTGTAAAATTCATGTCAGAGTATCACTATGGGTAATGTGGCTGCTGTTAGCTTCTGTCTGATCTTTTAGCTGAACTTTTTTTAAATATCGGAGGAAAAGCATCTGGTGTACATTCAGCCTTTTCCTTTATCAAGTTGACTAAAATTTTGTTTGCTACCTTGCAGTCTTACTGTTAGAAATCAAGAGGAAGAGAGAGCACGGAGAACATCTCATGAACTCCAAGCAGAGGGTATTCCAAACTGCGAGGAAAGGTATAGTCTTTACTGAGTGTTCTGTCAAACTCAAATGAAACAAGCCCAACAAACCATACTAAATAATTAAAGTGAATTACCTGAAATAGGCAAATAACTATTATTATCTCTTTGTCATTTATGCTGAATTTGCAGTCACCCATCTCTTACCTGTTAAGGAACCAAAGGTCTGATCTATAATCTTTTACCTTATTTATATGCACGATGTAGCCACATCCCCACTTTCATAACATGGCAGATCAAAACCAGCATTGTAAACACAGTCTCCCTTTTTTCTGAAATAATTTTTAAATACATCCTGTTCCTACCTAGCAGCTATGTGATGAAGCTGACTGGCAGTGCTCAGCCTCACAAAAATAATAAATATAAAGGGGAGCTCAGATGCTCCCCAAGAGTCAGGCGTCTCTTCAGAATTAATCAAACAGGCAGCAGCACTGTAAAACTGTAATACACAGGAGGGTACCTTTTATGGGGTTTGAATCATTGCTTCGTTCTACATATTTTCATTCAGTTTTTAACAATGATTCAACAACGACTATTAGGTATAGAAAAAAATGCTTAGCTGTTGCAGAGGGACTTTGTTGCAATTACGGTGAGCAGTAAACTGCAATTTCTGCATCAAAGTGCAGCCAATCATCTGCACTTGAGCTTTTGATAAGCACACTTTCAAAAAGTTTTTTCTTATTTTCTTATATTTTCTTATAAATATGTTTACTAGAGTTTGCACTCGGGTAGTTCTGATGAGGAATTAAGAGCCCTATGAACCTTGTGATTTTGTTCCATGGTGATGCCAGATGCCTCCGGCCAACTGTAAACAGCTTGAGTAACAATCGTTCATTTCTCTCTTCTTGTCCTTTCCTTCCTCCTCAAGCCCTGCTCCTACTCTTGAAGAAGTAAATGCCTGGGCTCAATCATTTGATAAGTTGATGCTTACTCCAGCTGGCAGAAATGCTTTCCGTGAATTTCTACGAACAGAATTCAGTGAGGAAAACATGCTTTTTTGGATGGCCTGTGAGGAACTGAAACAAGAATCCAACAAAAGTGTCATTGAAGAAAAAGCAAGACTAATTTATGAAGATTATATTTCTATCCTTTCTCCAAAAGAGGTATATTACTTTCTCCAATACGTTCTTTGATGCTGCTTTGCAGTTAGTTCTAACATGTTTAAAGCTCCAAAAATACTCAGGGAGAACTCCCCCCCCCCTCCCCCCCCTCCACATTCCACTGCCATCAAGTAGAGATTTAGGGGAAAAAGGCAAACCCATCGTTGAGGTCAGATGGTAAAACTACTTCACTGGCTGTTAAGAAAGCTCTTCTGTGCTACCCTGGCACGCTGATGTGAAGTCTTTAGTTTGAGGCACAAATATAGAGATGATGACTTCATCCTTGCTCAACTTATATTTCATTTGTTGGACAAATGAGTTTCTTTTTTCTTTGCACTAGGAAGGGGGTGCGTGCGTCTCTTCAAAAGCACAGTAAGCACAAATAAGGTGTTATTTGCAAAGCACAAATTGCTCAAAGAGCAAATGACAAAACATGGCATAGAACAAATGCACATGTTAGCAAATATGTCAAGTTTTGAAGACACCTCAGTTCAGTTGGAATATAATCCCACCAAGTAGGCTGGAATTTTAAACCTTACAATATCCTTGCAAAACTAATACTTAATTGTTTACGGTGTAAGCTGCACTTATGTACTTATAAAAATGCTGTTTAGTCAGTCTATTCCAGTAATACCAACGGCGTTCTGCAGACACTACAGCCTTGCAGAAAACAATGAAAACGTATGGAATCATTATATAGCCGTACCTGTGGTTCGCATCAATTCACCCTGCTTTTTAACAGAAATTTGATTAAGCAAGAGCTTCCTGGGTTACGGTGTCCGTCTGCGTCATACTGCTTACATCAAATTCAGGCTCTTTGCAACAGCACTAACTCCCAAGGAAATAAACCGTCACAAAAAATTGCAAATCCTCTCTACCACGCAGCAGGAAGTTGGTCTGGAAATAATCTGCCAGTCTCTCAGGGTTCAGTAAGAACGGGATTGCAGGCAGCCTAGTTCAAAGTAAGGTTGCCTCTGTGAGAAAACTTCTCTATCCATATACTCAAGAGATTACTACTTCCAAATTTCAACGGAGTCAATTTTTGCCTACATGTATTTAGCAGTTTTTACACTCTTGAAGGACACCAGCTAAAATGGTTTAAAAAGACTGCTTTTTCAACCAATAAAACCAACCTAAAACCCCACATGTACTATTCAACACTATTATTTACATTACTTTCTATTTTAATATGCAGGTCAGTCTGGACTCCAGAGTAAGAGAAGTTATTAACCGAAATATGCTGGAACCCTCACAACACACCTTCGATGACGCACAGCTTCAGATTTATACCTTAATGCACAGAGACTCCTACCCACGGTTTATGAACTCTGCTATTTATAAGGACTTGCTTCGGTCCTTATCTGAAAAATCCATTGAAGCATAGATTTTTTTCTCAAATGTATTTATTTTGAAGCAAACGGAACTCTGGGCTACATCAATCCACAGGGAACTTAGAATTAATCAGATATTTACCTGAAAATAACTCAGGCAAGTTTTACTACGGACTGAATGATTTAAACCCGCACAAGGCTCTGACACAATCAGCTAACTACAGTTTCTGATCAAATTCAGTGTTACTTTGCAAAAGAGAATGAAATGAATGAAAATGGTGTTGTTCAAGAAATGCAGTATTTTTTCAAACGTGGCAGGCAACTAAGATGCAGATCTGTTACAGCGTATGTCTGAGGTACAAATGCCAACTGAGCACGAAAACTAAATTTTAAAGTGGAGTGTTAGAATTTTCTTGAAAACCAAACCAGTTGTCCCATCCACACTGTGACCAAACCAAAAACAGTACTGTCAATATCTGAGTTACACTAGACAAAGTTTCACATATTGTACGAATCGTACCTGGCACAGGTATACCACTTGTCTTGGTACATTTAATGCCTATATGGTACGCTAATGGAAGTCAGTATGGCAATCTCAAGTTTCTGAAAGCTAATGGTTGAAATAATGCTGCCTATAAAAATCTTTTGCTGAAGAATTGTTATTTTACTACTAGAGTCTGCTGAAAGCATTTTTAAGTTCATATTGTTGATGTTTATAAAGTTAAATTATTTACTTAAGAGGAAGAAGAGTCTGGGCATTTAAATTCTGAAATAAAGCACAAAAATTCTCACATATTCTTCTCTTCCCTCAGTAGGTAGATGTAAAAAACATTTCAGTATTTGCACCTGAGAGGATGGCAGTATCACCCATCTTGGGTTTGTACATATTGAATTCTCCTGTTACCTGACAGATCTTGTAAGGTTTCTATTACAGATACTCATACATTTAAGTGACAAAAGGAGGAAGCTGGAACTATTCTGTTCTGATACACCACTATTTCAGACTGTCCAAAAGAAAAGCAACAGCTCTATCTGCTAATAAGGCACGTTCATTTACAGTATCCCCAGAATATTAGACTTGGTTTCTGATCATATCTCAAAATCACTAATCACAGGAAGTACTAGGAAGAAAGTAAATTGAATCCACAAAAAAATCTATTTGTAGATCTATTAGAATAACTTATTTATTTTAGATTACAAGATTTACTACAATTCCACTACACTAAACTTCGGTGTTTATAATGGACTTCCATTAGATTTTATTTTTTCCTGCATGTTTATTTAAATGAACCGAATGACACATACAGGTAGGAAAATGACAATATGAGGAACAGAAAGAAAAAAAACAATCCACACATAGAAGGGAAGAACCAGACAGGCATAGTTCAGTGACATTTACTGTAGCCTTAAACCTACTCTTTGCCTAATTCCAGCACTATAAAAAGCACAAAATGGGGACTTTCTCTGAAAAAAGGAAATGGGAATAACAAGGCAAAATTTAGGAGATCAATTTAATCGTTTCCTCAATGCGCTCAGCAAGAGACGTGTTCTCCCCTTACTGCATTCGCATTATTAAACCAAAAAATGATGAGATTTCTCATTACACAGCACCACAGGAGAAGACCTGACACACAGTAAGTTAACAATACCTCTGGACCAGTTTCCATCATCTCCTTCCAAAAAAATGCTATTCAACATGTCAGCACAAAAAAACTAAACCGAAAAAACTTAAAAGAGACAGCAAATCAACATACTTTTGCCCTGTGTAGCACAACACTGGATGAGTAAGTGAAGAGGAAGCCCTACTGTATACTACTATTCAAGACACGGTCCAGTTAGCAGTAATCAGTGTTGATTAAGCAGTGGCTATCTCAGCTGAATTTCTACTAAACATACACAAAGCAGTATCAGTACAATTTCACTTTACATAAAGTATTACATGATTCATAGTAACTTCAACAAAACAAAGTAGATATATTGGTAAGGCAGCATTCATGGGGAGCTTGCACTCAGACTGATGATGCTGTACTTGTTTTAATCAGGGTGGGCAAAAGTGCTCTAAAACCCAAAGTTGACAAAGTAAGTTTAACTAGGTCAGATTCAGCTTGCTGGGAAGATCAGACACACACATCAAATAAAGTTCAAAGTGTGTCATTTCATGAAACGGAGGATTTTATTTCTTTTAAATTATCTCTCTTCCCTGCAAAGATACCTCATTAAGAGTTGGAAGACAGACCAAACACTCGTGCTTTATATCAAGCAATATATTGCTTGAAATAGAAAGAAAAGAAAAAAAAAAAAAAGAAACAAAAAGAAATAAAAAGATGCAATGACACTGGAGGGAAGAAAATCTTCTATTGGTTGGGGCAGTTTTATAGTTAACATCAGATTATTAAAAGAAGAAAATAATTTCTAAGCTTATTTTCCACGTGCCACAACTTCTAAACAATTAAAATTCTCTAGGAATTTTCATTTTACGTCTGCATTACAGTAAGCTGACATTTGCAGTGTGCATCTTTCCTGAAAAAAATTTAATAAATTTTAATGCTGTGTTTTAGGTTTAAACTTACATCCAACACCAATGGCACAAGGGTGGTCCCTACGTACCCTGAGAGTACCTCTTAAAAAATCCAAACAACCAACCCACTCCCCTAAATATCTTGCTATTTTGAGGCTGTTTAATGCTGGATTTAATTGAAGGAAGGGGAAAGGGGGAAAAAAAAGTTGTTTTTTTTTTTTTAAAAAAAAAAACAAGGAAAACAAAAACCCACCCACAGAGAAAACAGGTTTTTAACTAGATTTCATTACTATATCCTAGCTTATTATGCACAAACTTTTCTCAGGCCAAAAGTGAGTTGCACTGAAAAGGAAAAGTTACTGTACACAAGCTGTTACATGAATACCAGGAGAAAATAATCATATTGACCCAAGATACTATTTATAATTCATCGAGTAAGAAATTATCACAAAATCAATTTATCCTAGCTGGAAAGTAAGCATGGATGGTTTGTCTTGGCATTTATCTAACTGCAGGATATCATTAAGCTGTAACAACTTTCCAGTCCACTGGTATTCTTTCTTCAGTCTTTGCATTTCGCAAACCAGTAACTCCCACAGAACATGCATGCTGTTAAAGACTGCTCTTTTCACCAGCCTGCTAAGCAGTATTAAAATTGCATGGGCTCCTCCAGCCAACATATTGTGCTTTGCACTGACCTTTAAATTCCAAAGTCATTAGCACAATACAAATGACGGAAAAAAAAAAATATATATATATATATCCTGAAGGGCTCTACTATATAAAGACAGATTAAAATTTACCACACAAACATCCCATACTTGTGCATTTTCTGATTACAAAGGACATCTGAAAAAGATACAGTGATGAGAAAGATTATCACAACGTGAAATAATTTTTCAACGCGTGCTCTAAACCATACTTAAGAACACGTCTTCTGCCATGAAAGGTATCAGTATTTCAATGACATTAATGAAATCTATCCTAATGTTGCAGCTAAATTAATCCCAAACCTTTTAAAATGGTAAACCAACCCAAGATTAATGATGATCTAGTGAAACAGAAGCTAATATACACACCTGTCTGAAATTGTACTGAAGAGGCAAAACTCGTATGCCTGACTACTAATGGTCTGTTTCAAAAGGCGTATGTTTGAAAGGTGATACAACCACTTTTTGCAGAATGAAGGCTTCATGTGATGAATTTAAGTTCTACCTACGCTGGTATGGATTGCAAGTTTCAATTTAAAATTCACATATGTGATCACAAGTGGAATCCTGAACTCTGGATAAAAAACAGGCGTTTCCTTTGCAATGCTTGAAAAGTGCAATAGGGCTTCATAGTGGGATTTACAAACGCCAAGATCATTGAGCAGATATTTACCTTCTGCTTAGCACTCGTCAAAAAGAATCATTCTGTACAAGGTAATTTAGACCCCACACTTTCTCCTGAGCAAGTTAACGTATCAGGAAATGCCTTCCAACTAGGGATCTGGAAGATGCCTTTTCTGAGCAGCAGAAACCTCTGGCCTTCCTTAGAGAAAGAAAGATGGCATCCTTACAGATCTACACACACACACTTCAAAAGGAACACAGCCCCATCTTTTTCTCTACTAGATTAGTGTAAAAACTAGCTTAAGTTGTAGGGCAACTACATTCCAGTCTCTTTCATCTGAGAGGATTCAAATGTCCATAAAGGTAAGAAACAAACCTGCTGTTCTTGGATGGGAGAGAATCATCCCCAGTTCTGCCGGCATGTGTCACTGCATAAAATACCCGAATGTACTGGGTCAGTCATAGCATGTCCGCAGCTCAGTAGATAAACCAGCCAGCGGGGGAAATGACACACAGTCCCAGCCCCACCTCTGCATCCCTCTCCCATACAGACTTCGCATCCTCTCCAACAGAGGAGAGCAATTTCACACAACTGGGAAAACAGAAGCACCTGTTGACCAGAGGTGCATCCAAAGCTCACAGCCGGGCAGTTCTGGTTTTGGATTTGGGTAACCAAAATGAAACACGAATAGAGTTTAGACACCTAAGATTATTTTATTTTTTTTTTATCTAGTTCTTGGACTTCATCTTTCACTGCGAGAAAGAAAATGTTCTTTTTACCTCAGGGACAGAAGAGAGAAAGGGTGAAGGCTGTTGCCACAGCTATAAGGTAACATTAGGTGAAACAATGTTTTATTTGAACCCCTACTTGGATATACCTACCTCACACAAAGTGCTGCTGCAGTTCTACATCTTTTAATGAAGTCCAGACATAATTTGCTAAGTACAGAAAGACAATTACTATATTTTCTCAAAGGGTTATTTTCCTAAGTGCCACCGTCAGGCATAAAGATTAAAGGACATGTAGCGTGAGGAAGGTTATGCAAACCAACCTGTGCCTGCCCTGTACATATGCTGTGAACAACAGAGGGCATTTGCAATCATTTTTAACATAATTTTTTGAACTTGTTCCTTTGCAAAGGCCTCCAAACAAAGCACTGCAATTGCTATTAAATGTCTGTCATTAGTTTGTTGTTGTCTTAAACAACTTGAAAAAAAATATCAATTATGCATCTTTAAGTAACTCTTAAGAAGCAATCCTGCCAAAGGACCAACATACAGGCTAAAAATAAACCCATTCTGTTAGTAGAAAAAATAATGTTTTCTGAATTAGGGCATTAATATCAATCAAACTGAGTTAAAAACGTTTTAATATAAAGTTATGCAACACAGAAAATCTTGTTTTACCTTCACAGTCAAGGAATTTATTCTCGAGGAACCACACACACACTTCCCATCCCCCCATGAATCCTTTACACATTGCCAGGATAGACCTCCTCAGCCCCAAACTTCAATAAATTAGATAATATAAACTTAAGTATAATGAAAGAATTTAATCTCTTCTAAAGATGTTGACATGTTTTTCCTTGAAAGCACATTTGAAAATACTTCTAAACATGTGCACTGTTAAAAAGCAGCCTCTAACAAAGCAGTATTTATATCATTCCACATATGGAAAAGACTGTAAGTTTAATAAGTTATTCTCACCTGCAGGTCTATGATTGACATCAGATACTGTACATCTCAAAATTCAGTTCATGAACAAAATTAATGTCATTTATATGACATGAATTTAATATTACCTCCCCAGCCAGTTCATACTGTGATGAATTGGTTAGCTGGTGTTATTAGGACAGCCTACAACACAATGCCTTTGCTTATTTACAAAGTCTAAACCAAACTTGGTTGTCAAGCTCGTTAAGCAAAACTAAACACTCAAATCAGATTTAACCAACTATTTTAAGACATTCCTAGACATAATACCTACTGATAGAATGTAAAATACATGCTTTGGGCAATAAAATATATTGCATTGATCAAGGCTGGTTACATAAACAAGCTTAACCAACCATTGCAACAGAGGTCATCATATCCACTAATTTCCAAATCTCATGACCACAGATTTAGTCCTAATTCATAAACAGTATGTACAAACTAGAGAGTTAACTAAATTGTGATTTAGTTAACAACCAAGTTTAACGTAACTAGATGAAGTCGGATACCTTTTCTCTTTGCAAAACTAGTGAACACAGCAACAAGGAACAAATTCCATTCTTACAACTGAACAAATATGGAGAGGTAAAATACATATGGGAGGAGCGTGTATGTTTCAGACCACAAAAAATACAGTACATTGTTCACAAAGTTAGAAAAAAACCAAGCCAATTACCAAAATGTTTAATTGGTAAAAGTTTAATGTCAACTTACTTATAAAAATGAAAAAATATTTTAACATTCACCATACAATTGAGCAACCTGGCCCTACTGACTATCAGCTATAAGGAAGGCATTTAAGGAAATGATGGTTGTGTCAAAACAAAGGCTAACTTCAGGCATGTATGCTGCTTAAAAAAAAAGAAACAAAAAACAAACAAAATAAAAAACCAAACACCCCCCACCCCCAAAACCTCGCATTTGCAGGAAGCTAGATGCTTAGCCTAGTTTTTAAAGCTAATTACAAAATCCTCTTTCATACTGGTCCAGATGTCTTGACAATTTCTTCTTCTAACAGAACTGTCAAAAGAAAAGAATTTTTATGAGATCTTCATACAGCTTATTTCTAAATCTTTGCAAGAAGAAACAGAAATATGACAGCACGCTTAGGATATGGAAATTACTAGTTAAGGCATTTGCTTATATCATAACCATTCCTTCACTCAAGCATCTTTATACAGACACTTTTGTAACCACCACCTTACAGAAGGTTTTAAGGACAAATGAACTTTTCCAGGTATTGCATCAAACAATTTCTAAGCTTTATACATTTTTTTAAATATACCGGAGTACAGATTTGAACAATATTCAGTAGTAAGGTATGTAAAACAAGACGCATAAAAGATTTTTTTTTATGCAGTAATCTTAATATATGCTGTACAACATGGTTCTGCAGAGTTGCAGCATTCTTAACACAGAAAAACAATGGAATCAGGGTATGATGCTTCATATTGCATGCTATCATATCTTAAGGTGTAAATTTTACAGGCCTTCATTTCAGTGTCTCTCCACTTTATTGGACTACCAGTGTTACTCAGAAGCTTTTATAACTCCCATTTCCTGAACTTTAAAAAAAAATTTAGATCAATCTATCACTGCCCAACGCTTACCCTGGCACAGGAATACAGCAGCAATCATCTCTTTTTTATCCCCCCTTCTTTTCAGAGTAGAAAAAAAAAAAAACAGAAAAAACAACAAAAGGACTAAAAAGGCCTATTCCACTCATCTAAGCAGAAATTAAAAGTAGTTAGAATATCTTTGGGTGAAGAAAGAGAAAACACAGCGACTAACTTGCCACTACTTCGTATGGCCAAGCAGTATTTTAACTAAATGTCACGAGGACTAAGTCAATGTCCTGACTTCTCTCCCCCTTTGCCACTGCCCTACACGTGTGATCTCACACCTTCAGTCAAAAATACTTTTCTAATCTAAAGCTACTTTGCAGTATCAACACATAATATCATTAATGGGCTAAGAAGTAACCAAAACTCAACAGAAACTCACTTGTCATTTCCTGTAAACCAAAATTAAGCACAGAGCCTGGCTCTCTGCTATCAGACACAGAGAGCAGTCTTACCTTCCATCTGTTTCCACATTCATTACAGACAACAAACGTTGTCATGGGTTCATCAGCACTGCGGGTTTGAACCTTTGGCAAAGGCAAGAGCCAGAGCAGAAAAGGAAAATTATCATCTTCAACTTTTGTTAGTATGTGTTCAATGTAAAGGTTTAAAAATCAAATGTTAACGTTAAGGAAACATATTTGCATAAAAATACAAGCTAACTTTCTGTATCGATTGAAACTGGTTTTTTGTCTAGACTATAAAGCGATTATAAACTTATGTTTTGACAGATTTAGTAGCACCAAAATATCCATTTTGACACAGAAACTGTTCATATACTTCTAAGAAAAGATTCTGCCATAAAACTACATGTTCATTACAGCTTTACATATATTTACTGATGCAAAGGCTTAAAAGTCTCATGAGTCAAAAACAGCTTTCTACTTAAAGCATCTGATATACAATATTAAATTATAAATGCAGCTGATCCTATGATCAAAATTACATGCCCTGAAGTGCTGCTAAACAAACTAAAACCCTCCTTCTTGCACATATTTCCTAATTAAAATAGAAAAGAGTTGTAGCAACGTGTGTAAATCAGGGTCTGGTGTTAGTCAAATAGTAGATTATATATATAAATATATATGTATATATATTTTATAAGTATGTATGATTATTTTCTGCTATTTATTCCTTCTGTAAAGAAAAGTTTACACACACTAAAAACAGTAAATTAGCTCTCCTCCACATAAAACCATATTAATAAGATATAATAATAAGAATTCGTAAAAACTCAGCATTGAAAAGAAACTAATGTTTCAGGCTGTATAGACACTCAGCTTGGATTTACAAAAAATCTTTGGTGAATTGCTAAATTAATACAACAAACATTCTTTCTGTAAGTACACCTAAATAGATCCAATTATCTTCAAATATTTTGTAATTTGCTAGCATTTTGTTAAAAGTTCATTTTGTAATTAAAACTTTTTTCTCTGACAATCTTTATACAGGACTTAAGCTTTGAAAGAGGAAAACAAAGAGTATGAATGACCAGGTACCTGGGTGTATGTACAGTTCTTCTTTTTGCACTTGCCACATGTAAACAGATCAGTTTGGGTACCTCCTGTTTTAGCCATCTGGTGCTCTCTGATAGCTTCTTTGGTCAGATTTTTGCGCATTTCTTTCAGCTCATCACTTGCCATTTCCTGTTACGGACAAGGAGCAGATAGTTTACTATAGAGTTTTAGTTTTAAATAAGTCGTTACCACTGTGCGAGCCCATACCATTTTTTATTTAGAATCCATAAACAACAACTCAAATGAAAGGTGAAGTAATTCCACACATTTTTAATCTTATGAGACCTAAGTTGGGGTATTTCACAGCACAGAAGCTACAAAAAGTTAAAAAATTGGGGGGGGGGGCTATTTTTTTGTTTGGTTTTGTTGTTGTTGGGGTTTTTTGGGCTCTTCTTTTTTTTTTTTTTTTAACACAGCTACGGGCCCTCTGCCCAAAGTTACAATATTAAACACCTAGAAACATTTCTATGCAAATGCATTTCTGAAGTTCAGAAATGTAATCCAGAGACAAGGCAGAGGAGGACTTAAACATTCTCCAGAGAGGAGGAAAAAGCTCCTCTTCCTAATTTGGATCCTTGCATAATTATCTCACTGATCTATGGAAGATTATTATAGGAAAAATTTACACCATTTTGACTTCTTCCATATTTGTACTGAGAAATACAGTATAGCCACAATTTACCATATGTTACCAGAAGTCATATACACTTCGTTTCAGAACATTAACCAAAGAGCTCAGATTCACCAATTTTCTTTTTTCTTTAAAACAGCTCTACTGTACAAGGTCACCACAACGTACAGTAATCAGGTGTGCACGGCAAAAACAAGTTGTGACATTTTTCTTCAATAAAGTTTTACTCCACATCCCACGTAGATGTGGAATGCAAAACTTGTATCAATGCTGTTTCACTTTAGAAGTAATCTTAACACTAAGGTGGTTTTTAACCATTATAATTTTAATCCAAGACATTAATTAAAACAAAGAATGGGCACGGGACAACACAAAATGTTTGTGCATATGTAGGTACACACAGGTAGAACAAAAAACCTCAAAATACGCGCTGAAGATACAATCTACTTTTCTTTACACATTCCTTTATCAGTCTCTCTTTGCCCCGATCTGTACCTAAAGCTATAGAACATTAAAAAAAAAATAAAGAAAAAAAATGAAGAAACAGAACAGACCAAACCTTTCCTTTAGAATAAAGCTAAACATGATTTTCGTTACTTGATCATAAATTTAAATCCTTTGTCTCCAAGATACTCCTTTATACCTGATGAGGGGGCTGGGGGGGGAAGTGTGATGACTTTCCTTCAAAATCATTTGAAGTATTCTGCCAAATTTGTGATAAGCTTTAAATGAACACTGAAAATGCCAACAGGAGAGGGACTGATCTTTAAAACCACAGTGTTATACCTTGCATAGGAATATAACAGCAGAGGTTAGCATTTGAAAAACAAATGGCAAGACAGGCAAACGCTTACATATCCAGAAAGGTGAATGGGTAAGCAGCTTGGAGTCACTAGCCAGGTATATTTACATCCTCCTGAACTTAAAAAGCTGTCACTGATACATCATGTGGCTTTTCAAAAACGGCAGAACATACCGTGCTTCAGGAAATTTGCACACAACAGCTTACCTGCCTTTTGACTTAGAGACAAACTCACGTATTTAGGAACCATTAACAAAACCCACTTCCCTCTGCCCCAACACAGCCCTGTCTAATTCAGGCTGTGCAAGCCACAAACAAGCCATAGTCTTTCAGACGTGCACGCAACTTATGTCAATTATTCTTATGGCTAATACAGGCCAGGATGTAAGTCCAAGAGGGGAAAAAGTTCAAGACTATGCTTTACTTACCTCTGCTGTCATTTTGGCAAACTTGTCAGGAGGAATGTTCCCACATAACACATTTTTCCTTAGGTTAGGATTCTTTGCATCCTTGAGATTTGCTATCCTACTTCGTACCCTGTTTTTGTATTTCATATCAGTGTTTTTTAGTTCTTGAAAAATAGGTGCTTTGGATTTAAGGAACAAAACATTAACAAGTAAAACAGAGCACTATAAAGGATTCATTTTGGGGGGTAACTTTTCTAAAGCAATGTACTTCACTGTTGACCAAGTCCTTCCCCACACCCCAACGTCAACCAAGTTACTTTTCTGTTCAACACAGCAGACTTCACGTCCTTCTGAAGCCTAATCATAGTTTAGCACATGGTCAGTGAAACATCAATTTTTGGGTAGTAGGATCTCAACTGAAATTGTGAAAGGTCACCCATAAATTTATGTCCAGTTCTTTGACCTCATCCTGAGAATTAACTGATTTCTAAACCAAATATTGAAACACTGGAGCTCACTAACAGACTTTTAAAACAGGTTTGCAACAGAAACAGGAAATTCCTTAACAGAAATGGTGTCTGACTGTAATTACCAAAGGACATTAGCAAGTTAGAATCATGAAGCTTAGACTATTTCTATGCTTAAGAATACCCCAAGAAAAATAAAAACAACAAACAAACAAAAAAAAACAAAATAAAAAGAATCCTAGACATCTGCTATGCAACTATTCAAACATTGCCACCAGAACAACCCTTTTGAAAATTCCAAATTAATTTAGAAATAAACTTGTGGGAAAATATTAAAACTGTTAACACTAAAAGATTTTAAAATAATATAGAAGAGCCCAGCATTTTATGTCAGAATAAGATATAATATTGCTGCTGCAAGGAAAACATACTGAACCGAAAAAAACCCACACACACTCACCTACACACATTCCTACATGTTTTAAGGCAAATCATTTAGGTCATGCTGGCTTTTTAAACACTAAATTTCTGCACTCGTGTTGAACACAGTTTGCTATTTTTGTTTTAAATTGATTTTAAAAATATATAAAGATCAAGTTAATTACTTTTAACATTATCGATGCTTTTAAAAAAGTCTTGTTCTAGTGCACATAGACGTACAACAAAGGATATCTTCTTCAATCTGAGAACCCAGCTCTTCCTCATCAGCACCAATAGCAATGTAATCATCTGAGGAAAGCAAATATTAAAATATTAGCAACTGACAATCTCATCAGTGTTCTATATCCTGGACAGCCCATTCAAAACTCTGAAACTCAGCAAATTACGAAACAACTGCAATGAATTTTCCTTTTGTATAGAAGTTTCATTTACTGTATACTTATCCTTTCAAGACTTTGTTAACGTTACTTGGGAGAACAAAAAAAAGTGAAATGAAGAGCAACAGAAGTTTAAAAAAGCAGAACAACCGTAAATCTTTCACAAACCCCAAAATTCTGGCATCTAGTTGCAAACACAAGTAGTAACAAAACACTTTGATATACAGAAAAATTTTAAACATTCTAATAGGTTTGGCAAATACCCATCTCCAGAACATGTCTGTGCAAAGAACAGACTATTATTAAACGAAAACATTTTGTAGTGTTTCATCAATTCTTTCAGCACACACGATACAAGCATGAGCAATTAATGTTTTGCAAGCATGCAAGAGAAAGATCTCATTAGAAACATAGTAATTAAATAACAGAATCAATGTTATTAGATATTTTTTTTAATGCAAAGCAGAGGTGTGTCATAAAACATGTAAATTAGACGAAATTAACCACAGCAACCTTGAAGACAATACAACACCTATCTTAAGCTACCTTGAAAAGTCTTTATGAGTAAGGGTTTTGGTCAGAAACAGTAAACAATTATCTTGAGACATTTCAGGTCAAATTAGACACATTAGGTGTTTTCCTCCTTCTCATTTTAACATGGATATACTTCAATGAGTAATCCAAACAACATTTCTCCTTCAATCTCATGCACAAGGCCTTAAAACCAGAAAATAACTTTTTTTGAGACTGGCATTCAACCCATGGATGATCAGTTTATATGTGCTGTAGAAAGTAACAGAGCAAAAAAGAGTTCTTGGAAATCTAGCCAAAATTAAGACTACATAGAATTATGAATACTAAGACACTATATGCAAATTTCAGGTCACAAATTATTTTAGAAGTCTATGAACTTCATATCCAAAGGACCACAAATTCATGGCCTTCAGTCAGCTTTGCTTACTGTCTGTATCTGAATTTATGTGAATTAGAAGAAAGAATAAGAGTAAAGAGGGTAAAAATGGGTGATTCAGAAGTCTGCTTACACTGGGTCAGGTTACACAAAGCTAAGAACAGAGGAACAGGAGCTGGTTTGTATGTTCTGGCAGAAGAGAAGGAACCACAAGAAAAAATTCAGGTCATTCTGAGGAGTCCAACTTTTAGTTTGCTCCTTATCTAACATATTGTTCAATTTGTCAGTTTAAAGACACCCAAGTGCACGTGAGGGGGGGGGAAGAAAAAAACCAAACCACCCAAACAGTCAAAGAGTTTACAGATTCCTTCCAAGGTTAAATCAAAACAAAAAGGCAGGCTTCAAAATCCATAATCTGAAGGCCCACAGGAACTCTGCTGTAGAAAGGCAGGCATGTATATAGTGGCACTTTCAGTCAGAGATAAGGCAAAAAAATAGCAGCTTCCACAAAAAGATTCCATCAACAGGATGACCATGAGCCAGCAATGTGCCCTGGCGGCCAAGAAGGCGAATGGCATCCTGGGGTGCATCAAGAAGAGTGTGGCCAGCAGGTCGAGGGAGGTCATCCTCCTCCTCTACTCTGCCCTGGTGAGGCCGCGTCTGGAGTACTGCATCCAGTTCTGGGCTCCCCAGTTCAAGAAGGACAGGGAACTGCTGGAGAGGGTCCAGCAAAGGGCAACGAAGATGATTAGGGGATTGGAACATCTTTCATATGAAGAATATTGGGTCTCTCTAGTCTAGAGAAAAGAAGACTGAGGGGGGATCTTATTAATACTTACAAATACTTAAAGGGAGGATGCCAGGTGGATGGGAGCAGTCTTTTTTCAGTGGTGCCCAGTGATAGGACGAGGGGTAATGGGCATAAACTTGAACATAGGAAGTTCCATCTTAACATGAGGAGGAACTTCTTTACTTTGAGGGTAGTGGAGCACTGGCACAGGCTGCCCAGAGAGGTGGTGCAGTCTCCCACTCTGGAGACATTCAAAACCCGCCTGGACGCTGTCCTGTGTAACGTGCTGTAGGTGACCCTGCTCTGGCAGGGGGGTTGGACTAGATGATCTCCAGAGGTCCCTTCCAACCCTAACCATTCTGTGATTTAAACGAGGCACTAAGGAGACAATAACCTTCCTGAAAAGAAGTTCCACTGTAGGCAAGATATCAGATGAACAGAAGCCACAAAATGTCCCATATCATCATCAACAAAAATGTATTTCAATGCATTCCCATGCTGTCAAGGTTACTCATTACTGGCAACTTGGGTGAACTGGCCTGTGGGTATTTACACACAAACGGACATAAACAGGGCTTATTCTACCCTACAGGGCAGGAAAAATACAGAGTAGGAAGGACTGAAATAGAGAAGAAGGAAATAGTTAATCTTTAAAATATAGTCTAAAAAACTCACCTCCTGTTCTGAGAGCGGCAGAGAGCATTTCTCTACATTTCACTCGTACAGAATCCGAAGTGCTTGGAGCCCGGGGAAAAGAAGGGATGAAAGAATTTGAGGGAGCACTACCCTCCTCCTTCCTGCTGCTGGAATTGCTACTTGAACTGCTAAAATAAGGCAAAAAGAAAACTAATATTAATGGGTTTTGCCGCTCTTCATGTAACTTTGTTCCAGGGCAAAACACAGGTTTTCTCCTACATCCATTTGATGTTATTCCAAAAAAAAAAAAGAACACAAGCCAACTTTTCAAAGCTACTTACAGCTCTAGAGTCAATACAATTTTAGAACAGTCTTTAGACTATTCATCAGGGTATTTCACACAATAGAGACACAGCAGGTGTTTCATTCCATTATGTAGCATATAAGTTTTAATTCTCAGTTCTCTATATTAACACAAAATCTTTTCTTCCTCCCCATGGAACTTTACTATAAAAAATAGTGAAGATATATCACACAAACATTCAGTCTGCTTACTGTACTGAAGTGGTACCACGGTCACAAGCAAGCAATTAGTGTAGCTTTGCAAACTGTAAACCAAAAAAGTTTTCAGCTTGCATCAGGACAAATGGTTAGCGGTTAAATTTCAATTTGAAAATGGCTGCTGGAAAGATTCACTAAAACCAGAAACATACAAAAGAAATGGGTTTGCAGATACTATTTTGCAAATGTTTTTCAGCTGCTATGGCATCATTAACATGGGCTCATTTTTCTGATAACATGTATTTTATATTTACCAAAAAAAGTGCAGAATGAGATTGTTTATTAAACATAAAAGCTAACAGAAGTAGCATTCTAAACCTCTAATGTGTGCAATTACCACAAAGCTGTGACTGAAAGTTGTTTTACAGTTCTCAAAGCTCAGCGATAGTATTGAGTGAGGAAGGAGTATTTGACAGATGACACAGATGGAATAAGCAATAACTGATCTGGCCGTATCTTGACCTGCAGCTTTCATCTTTGTCAGCAGCAGGATTTACTTCCCTTGTGCAACTCTACGTATTTCAGAAAAGAATGTGGAAGCTGTCTCTAGTATCACAAAATTGGACCAAATAGTTTAATGCTAATTTATACTGAATGAGGTTATTTATACAGTTGTGAAGAATTAAGCACCTTTCTTCTCTTGCTTCAGGGCTGTTTTGTGAGGAAGATGCAGGCTCCTTTTTCTTTTCTTCAGAATCTTTATCAGTTGAAGGTCCATCTGGAAATACAAAACATAAGAAACTTTCTTTTACCCAGAAATAGTAACCAATTTAAACCAGTGGTAAAGTATCTTTGATGATTTCTCCTGCACCAGCTGGAAATGCGAGCAGCTCCCACTCACTGCTTTGACCTTCTCTTGCAGTACAGCCTTCCACTCCCCAACACCCTCCCCAACCCAGCAAATGGAAAATATGACAACACTTCAGATCCTTCAAGTCAAGTCCAGCATCTGCTTAAACTGACAGTGAAGACAGGATGAAATTGTAGGCTTTTATGATTTATTTTTGCCAGCTCTGCTGCATGAGGTAGACAATAACTTCTTAAACTACTGCATCGTCTCTGGAGTTTGTCTTCCATGCTTTAAATATAAGCTCCTACTAAATATATGTCATTCTTCTTAATTATACTGACAGGATTTCTACCAAAGGACTGAACCAAACAAACTGTAGTGTGAAAGCTACCATGGTTGCCAAAAAATATAAAGATCATTTTCATATGCTTTTGAAGGAGTTTTTCAGACACAAACATAGTGTTTTCTGCAATAGCTCTTAAATTATTTGCCTTAGTGTTTATAAATACGTGAATTTACCTTTCCCATTCAGGCCATGTTTAATGATGATTTTATGAAGATGAATGCCGTTATTGAAAAGGGCAATCACAACATTTAACTTTAGCCTGGCGAGAACACATACACCCTTCTATTGTAAAGAGGAATTCAGAGTAGCTAAATTGAGCTCGTGCCTTGATTTGCTCTCTAGAAAGGCGGACTCTCCAGTGCCTACAAAGAAAGCCTAGCAAGATTGGCATCAATCACCGACAGTTATATTTTGTGAATTCTTCCCCCTAAGCCCTCATGAAGCTGCTATTACACTTCAAAATCCATAAACATTTGTTGCAAACTTTAAAAAGAACTACAAACACATCAAGAATAGGAGGGAAATCTAATAAGGCTCAGTCTTTCCCACAAAGGTGTCCTGAACTAGGTATCCAAATCCTTGCTTAAGCATCTAAAAGTATCCTCATTTCCAAAAGAGCCCCATCCCCACATTTCTCAGGGGAACTCGGTGGTATGGAACGCATATTAACATACACATTCACATGACTACTCTCTCTGACAACAAATGATTACATGATACATAATTCTAAATATGCATGTAATCTCACCCTCATCGTTTTTTAAGTACATGATCATTTTTGTCAGAGGCTTTAAGACAAACTGATAGATCAAACAGGTATCTTGGGGTACAGATCAGGTTTTACATAGCAGCATAGCGGCCTTAGAGCTGAGCTCTGCTTCAGCCCATTTACCTCCATATTTTTTTCTGGCACACAAGCTGTCAAATTCAGAGCTGACATAGGTATCTCCTGCTTATTTTGCATCAAATACACCGCTATGGTATACCTGGGACCTAGTTTTAGTTTATCAAACACTTCCAGTTAGCCCGGCACTATTTCCAAACACAAATACAGGCTGAGTGGAGAACGGATTGAGAGCAGCCCTGAGGAGAAGGACTTGGGGCTGTTGGTTTACGAGAAGCTCAACATGAGCCCGCAATGTGCACTCACAGCCCACAAAGCCAATCGTATCCTGGGCTGCATCAAAGGAAGCGTGGCCAGCAGGTCGAGGGAGGGGATTCTGCCCCTCTATTCTGCTGTGGCAAGACTCCACCTGGAGTCCAGCTCTGGAGCCCCCAACATAAAAAAGACATGGACCTGTTGGACCGCACCCAGAAGAGGGCCACAAAGATGATCAGAGGGCTGGAGCACCGCTCCTATAAAGACAGGCTGAGAGAGTTGGGGGTTGTTCAGCCTGGAGAAGAGAAGGCTCCAGGGAGACCTTATAGCAGGTTATCAGTACCTAAAGGGGGTCTACAGGAAAGATGGAGAGGGACTCTTTATCAGGGAGTGTAGTGACAGGATATGGGGTAACAGTTTTAAACTGAGAGGGTAGATTTAGGTTAGATATTAGGAAGAAATTCTTTACTGTGAGGGTGGCAAGACACTGGCACAGGTTCCCCAGAGAAGTTGTGGATGCCCCATCCCTGGAGGTGTTCAAGGCCAGGCTGGATGGGGCTTTGAGCAACCTGGTCTAGTGGGAGGTGTCCCTGCCCATGGCAGGGGGGTTGGAACTAGATGATCTTTAGGGTCCCTTCCAACCCAAACCATTCTATGATTCACCAGAGAAGGCAGGCATCTGAAAACATCTGCCAATACGCCAATTGCTTCTTCCATTTATGGAGGGTAAGGTATACATGAGGCATGCGGATAACGCAAGACGTAAAAGCACAGCTTTTCATACACCTGCAGACCAGTCTATGCAAGCCTGTCTCAAACCACAGTCAAACTTCAGCAGCTGAGACAACTTGGACCATCTTCAGGCAAAAATGTCTTCAAAACTAAGATTTCTTTAATCACTTAGATTAGAATTTATAGACACTTTTGTTTAATCCAATTTCAGAAATCTGAAAATAAATTTAACAATATTCTCTCTTTGCTTGAAATATTCTCCTAAGTGTTTAAGCCATTCACTCTTATGGATCATAAATTGGAAAGCACTGAGGAGAGATCCAGTATCAAGCAGTCCTTACTCAAACTCACACATTAATAAGGATTTCTTATTTTATTAAAATACTGTATTGACAAAAGAACAGAACGCAATTAACAGCCTGCTGGACAGCATTTCAAATATCCTCTGGGGAAAGGAAAAAAAATTATCCTTGAGAAACTAGAAGTCCCTACTAATTAACTTATTTTACATTCAACAGCCAGACTCTAACGCAAAGGAAAAATAACGTCTAATGGGAACTACAAACAAGCACAAAAATTCTAACAAAGTACAACGGAAAAAAGGGCCCTTCTATGAAAGATATTTAAAAATTCCAATGCGCAAGTGATTCACATCAGGAAGTCTATAGAACATCATAAATATTTATACTGTATAAATTGCAAGTTGCTTTAAAGAGGCACAATTACTTTTTCAACTTTGGACAGCTATTAAAACTTGCCAAAATGATTTTTCAGAAACAAACTGAAATTGTCATCAATTTGAGGACTGAAAACTGTAACTTCAAATTTTAGCTATTGCAGCTTGAGAAGGTAATTAAAAAAAAATCTTTAAGCTTTTTTTTTTTTTTTAAATAAGATAAGCTAACTTATATTAATGCTTCTTTAAAATACAAAGACCAAGCTAGTAACATGAACTGACTATTAGCCTTTGGAATAAGACTATCAAATTCTGACTACTGCGTTGTAGTTTCTACCCGGGACTCAAAATGAATTTGAAAGATACTTCTACCTTTCCCAGTGAAATAATCTCTCCAGGGTAAAACATGACATGAGTGTTCTCTGTCACCAGAACAAATTTTTTAATCTAATAATATATAGTCAGAGATAACACAATTAATCTGAATGTTAGAAGCCATTAATAGCTTCCTCATAGATTCTTCTAATTATATTACACATGAACTCAAAACATTTTCTAGTAACATAAAAAAAAAGCCCAGAAAGTAAAAAGATGTAATGTTACTAATTTTTAAATTTAACTTTAAATTAAGAATTTCTTTAAACTAAGAATTTCTCAGAAATGTTAACAAAAGGTGGCCAGTTATTCCCTGGAAGCACATGAGAATTTAATTTAGTGGGTTACTTTACATTACTGATTCAGATTTCACCATCAAAACTTGGAAAATTTTCTGAGTATTCAGTTTGAATAAGTTAAAGGAAAGAGATATGAGAACGGGTAACAGATGTCATAGTCATTAATTTAACAACGACCCTCATATTTAGTAATTCTTCAGGCCGCATTTTCCAGACCCTGACCAAAATAATCTCGAGATGCACAAGCAGCTACGCTTGTCAGCAATTCCTCTGCAAGATGTAGTGAGACATGAAGGTAAGATCAGAGAAGCTTCTTCCTAGTACTAGCATAGAGAGGAATATTATCGAAAATCTATAATGAAACAATAGTATGAACTGTTCGCCATTTTAAAAGATTTTTTTTATCCCAAGTGACAAAAGAGCGTAACACTAACTACTTTGCTATACATGTTTTTTTCTCCTATTCAGTATGATGTCATTTGCATCATATGTTATTATCTCTCCATTGATACTCCTAACAAATTATATATCTACTAACTATACATGGAACAGTTCCAAATATACATTTGACAGGAGGTAATTTCCATAGCTCATACTTGATATGGAAATGAAATTACTGAAGTTATTTCTGCACTTGATTCTACTCAATATCTTATAAAGACATGTACTCTTCTTATCAATAGTAAACAATACTCTTAAACACTATTAAACTGCAATTTAGGAATTTGCTTTGTCAATTACAATTTTTTTGAGCAAAGCCAGTAGGTTACTAGATGTCCTTGAACAACTTTACCTCATGATAGCATTAACATACCTGTAAGAGAGTCCCAGACCGTACCAGCTTGTTCCAGTAGAATCAAACTCAGGTTCGAAATAATAAAGGATTGCATGAACAAAGTGATCTGAGTAAAACACTTCTGTGAAGTCTGGCTGATGTTATCTTCTCTTGACAACATTAAGCACTTAAACATTCTTTTAAAATAAAATTACTCAGGCATGCACCTTTTTTGAAATAGGCATTTCAAAATGCTCATGGCCCCATTTTCAGTTTTTATTACTGGATGATCACACTTGTACTTGATGTCAAGATTATTGTCCAATCATTCTGCATTTCCAGTTCAGTACACAAACTTACTGGAGTTAAGCTTACTTAGTTAGAGGTCTGGACATTCTTTTTTACTGTATACGCTTATTGAAGTTCAGTAAGTAATTATTTGCAATGGGGAATGTTACACTCCTTAAAGATTTTTTTTTGTTGTTTTTTAACATAAAGGAACACTCCTCATAACCTAAATGCATATGCACAGATTCTGCATACCATACTCTATATACTCAGCTACTTGGCAAAAAAAATCATTATTTGCAAATCTTGTGTTCTAACTGAACAGTATTTTATTCTGAGAGGAAAATTTGCTTCCTTATGTAAATTGTGACCAACTCAGCTGTGTGGTTTAACGTTCTTACAGCAACATCTAAGAGCGATCTTTCACTGTAGCTTCCACAGCGAGTCACTTCCAAGAAGGCCTGCAAGCCCTCTGCTGGGCAGCTTCAACACCCCACACCATCCCCCCCGAAAAAACACTGGTACCCTGGCATGGCTCTGGTAAAGCCACAAACATCTGGTGATGTTGTGACAACCTTACTTTTTTTTCTTCTCATGTTTCCCACGCATTCTTAAAACGTAAGTTCCGATAGCATTGAACTTAAACAGTACATGCAGCCTGAACAGTCAAAAATTCTTGCCTAAATTCAAAATGTCATTTATAAAAATAACTCACAAAGACTTCAGATCTCTGAGTATAATGCTTGGTACGATTAACAGCTGTCCGCTTCTGTTGCCATCTTTGATCCATACCATTTTACATGCACTATAAACAGCATAATCGAAACTGATTTCTCAAGCAGCTCAACATACGGTATTTCGTATTCTTCCGAGAAAGTCAAAACTAATGACAAAACAGAATAAGAGCACTTTGTAAGATTCCCACCCATACTTCACGCAGCCCAGATACCTTCTCTTCCACAGTTACAAGATTTTAAGTTCTTACGAATTACTGAGCAGTGAAACAAGAGGTGAAACATTTGCCCTACCATACTTTAATACAAGGTCCATGTGCAATGAAGGAGAATTTAACTACATAAGATTTGAATACAAGCAGTGCTGTATTTTCAGGAATAATTTGATTTTAGGTAAGTGCACAACTGCAACTATACTAGACCTGGCACAATAATGTACAAGCAATAATATCTGTCCTGTAACAAAAATTAGAGCGTGAACAAAGGTCATATACCCACTGCCTCAAGAAGAAAGTATTCAGTTCTGAATAATGTCAAATATTTGCTATTTACTTTCCAGTTCCTTACATGTTTGACTTCACCTGATGCAAGCAGCCTTAGGTAGAGCCTCCCAACTGTCTTAAAACAATTTGAATGTAGCAAGCCATCAAAAGGGGAAGGTCCATCTCACCACAGCTGTATGTTACTGCTGCAATCCCTGTGCAGGAAACAGCAACTGCAAACAGACTGGACCAAAAAAAATCTGACACAGTTGAAATTTAAAGCAGAAGAAAGGAACAGAACAATTAGTTTCCAACCGGTCAGTTCCCAGCTGTGGTTTCCTGGATAGCTACTTAAGCACTAGTTGTAGCACAGGAGGAAGCAAGGAGGCACCTGTGCAGAAGGGAAGCCAGGACCACCCTTTTCAGCAGCAGCCTACACTCAGATTGACCTGCTGTGACCATCAGGCACCAGCATCTTATTCCAGACTTCTACAGCATGAACACCCTCTGGTAGGAATACTCCCCACGTTTCACAATGTTTGAACACTTACAGATCAGTCAGCTACAAGTAACAATATATTTAGACAAGTCTGACTGACTTAAGACATTGTATTAAAAAAATGAGACAGAAGACTATTTTTACTGTCTCAACAAATAAAAAGCAATTTGTTTGCTCAAAGGACAGCGATAAGCAGGTCAGCTCCCCCTGCAAAAAAAAAAGCAGTCTCGGAGGGCACTCCCAAAACTTGGGAATTCTGTGGGAAAAGAGAGTATTTCCTCTACTTTGTTGCCTAAACTAAGTATCAAAAATGTGAACTTTAGAGGAAAAAAAAAAACAAAACACCAAACCCAAAACTTTTAAAGGGCCTTTTTTTTTTTTTTAAACTTAGATTAATAAATTGAGAGCTAGGTCAATCCAGCTGTTGCTTTTAGAAGTCTTCATAGTAACTCAAGTTAACATGCAAGCCCATTTCTTCACTTATGTATCTTACCAGTTTTATGCATCGGATAGAATACAGTTGGACTTCAAATTCTAAGTGGAAATTTAAACATAAGAAGTACATAATTTTCACTATTTACCAGTGAACTCTGATCAGAGCCTTTATAAAGTATGCATCTAATTTATTATAAAAGCCATTACCATGACTTAAAAAGTATTTGTCAGCATATCTAGTATCATCCAAATTTCATTACTAAAACTAACCTAATTAGTATTATCTAACTTTTTAAAGGTAGGTTAAAAATATACGTCTGCTGTAGAGGTTGTTGCTTCTTACTAGAATACAGAAGTTGAAAGCTATAACAAATTGTCCATTTCTACATAATATATACTGTCAGACAGACACAAAGTCATTTCTACAAGAGAGTAATAAGGTATCTGATAAAATACTTCATAATTGATAAAAATTAGGCTGACTTCAAATGGCAGGGGACTCTAACACCTTCCTGGTATTTAGCATATTTTTCTAGATAGAATGTCAAATATTTCAATAAGTAAAAAATAACGTAAACCGTTTTCTATTTCAAAATTTGAAGCTTCCTAAGTTGTAGTTTACCTAAAATTAGATACAAAGAAACAAAATAGAGTACAGCATACTCTATGTGCAAAAACACCTGGATGGTTTGAGACTTGAGCGTTTTCAAATGCATTAAAATTAAGTACTACAAAATACCCTTGAATAAAATCCTGCTAACAGAAAGGTTTCATTCACTGCATTCACTGCTTTAAGGGAAATTAAACAAAAAGTATTAACTCACTAATTAGTAAGTTGTTTAAAATTATGAAAGTTTTAGAAAGTGCAGATCTGTTTCTCACTACCTGTAAGTTCTAACAGATTTTTAACGTCAATTTTTTTTACTGTTTCTTTTTCTCTTCACAAATCACTTTATAACAAAACTTCAAAGCCTCCACACTCTCATATGAGATTCTGCACAAGTTCTTCAGAGTACCTGTTATATTTGACAAAGGAAATAGTCAAGAACAGGTTCGTTAGCGCTTAGTACTGCAGAACAGTCACTCCAGCTCAACAGCAGGCAAGGAGACTTCAGAAATGAGTCATGTCACAGAAGATGGCTTCCTACTGCTTGCCAGCCCCAATAAAAATACATTAACTTTTTCTCTGAATACACTTTCACAGTAATGCACTGATGATAGTCAAAGAGTAAAAACCAACCACATCAGTGCAGAAAGTTTCAATACTTACACAGGAGCACAAACACATCTAAAGTGAGGCAGTGTCAAGGATTTGCATCAAGACTGCATACAGTTAAAACATGCAAAGGGGGGTGGTGGGGGTGGTGGGATTTTCTGTCGCCATACCTAACAGTTTCTTCCAAGACTTGATAAGAGATTTTGCTAAAGATGTAACTTCTTCATCTGTGCTTTGCTTGCGTATCGCATTCACTGACATTCCAATTCTGGTAGACTGCAAAAGAAATAAAAATATACATGACAAAAGGCAACATATAGACAATTTAACAAGTAAACATATATAAAGTTGTGCTGTGACATAATTTTTTTAAGGTATTTTTTCCTTACTTTTGTGGGCTTTTTTTTTTTTTTTTAAGACTATCAGGATGAAATGCCACAAGCTTTTACAAAACTTACTTTAACAACATAGACATTTTAAAAAGAAATACAACAGTATACATCTGTCTCCGTCACAGAAGTTTCGGTAGGAGGGCAGAAGGATGGACAGGAGCGTTAACTGGAGTCAATCAGATTTTTGCTCCCAAACCTTTTCAAAAAGCTTTGCAGAATTACTTACCTAAACTAAGTACAACATTCAAAACATCTAACGTGAAAATCTTATATATATCTTAATGTTACATAAAATTTTTAGCAACGGTTCTAGCCTCAAAACCTTATTTTTCTGTGAAGCGATCACTGTATTTATGTTTTGGCATGATCAGAAGCTTGCCAACTGCTTCAATAACTTCATACTTTTAGAATTCCCGTTTAGTGGCTGTATAAGAAGCTGCAATTCTCAGTTGGGAGAGACCACGTTTCAGATTCTTAATAATTTTGGCAACACTGAGATTCTTTAAAATCTTAAGCACAAGAGGGTTCTGCTTTTACACAGAAACAGTAAGACTAGTCCACCTCTCAAAAGGCCAAGATAGTGACAAGCTTTAAACCTTTGGCACTACTGCCACCTATGGATCGAAGAGGACATTAATTTACAATCCACTCTTGGGACTCGGAAGATGAGGACAGAAATCTAGCTCAATAGCAACAAAAGTTTCATTTTAGAAGACTTCTCCGACTACTGTGTTAATCTAACAAGTAGAACATTTCCACACTTTTTAGTTTTACGACAGGAGATGAGTGTTTAAAAATACAAGTACTTTATTATAATTTCATATTTTGATTGACGACTAAATTTTTTAAAGTGCTTTTAAGATGCTCAGTTTTGTTGCATTTACTATTTACAGGACTCAGTAAATACAATTCATTCTACTTACTTTTGCAGTAGGTCATCATAAATTTCTTTCTCCTTTAAAAGAAAATTTAAATCTTTGTGGCTCGCTAAAAATGTAAATGATTTGTCCCTGTAAATTACTCCTTACAACCCACACAACACTTTTTGGGGCACCATGGTTATGCCAAATGATGGGAAATCTACTGAAATATTCCATAGCTATTTCAGCAAAGGAAACCCATCAAATAGCCTCAGGTCTGAGCACCAACTCTAAACACGTATTTTGGATTAAAGAAAACAGATGGTTACTCACCTGTAACTAAAGTGTTTCAAGATGAACTCTGCTCACTCAGACTAACAGTAACAGCCAACTCTCTTGACATGTTAAACACATACTCTGGACATTATATTCAGACAATAAAGAATAACAAGTGCTTGGAAATCCATAAAATACTGACCGTACCTGAATGAGAAAAATGTATCTACAAAAAAAAAATAATCCTCCACGGATAACTGGGTACAACCATGGCCAACTCTCATCAGCAAAGACACCAACTTACAGGCTTATTTAGGTAAGTAAAGCTCAAAAACTCGGGTAAAACTCAAAATTAACTGGATAAATTAATTTCTTCCTCTGATCACACAAAAGAAACAGATCATAGTAACTATCTAAACTGCTGGCTTTCTTAAGGCAGGACATGAATGCAGGTCTCTTTTTTGCTTTTACAGAGCACCTGATCTGGCCTTGCCTGAAGAGAGGGAAAGGAACAACCTACTGATTTATTAGCCTGCAAACTGACACAGGTAATCACAAGATCAGTGTTATATTCTCAAAATATGCTTTAATGATGAACTGTCAGCCTTTGAAATTTCCTCAGTCTTCCAGCCTAAGGAGCTCTTTTTGTGAGACCCACTTCAAGTGGAAAACATTGGTATTTTTGCCTAGCCCAGTGTAAGCCGTGGAAGTGCTGTATCTCTGTGCCAGTTTGTAAGTGTGGAGGTATATGAAAACCTTCCCCAGCCTGTCCAAAATGCATTCTTAATGGATCATTCCTCCCCACTTCAAATTCTAGAGCCCTTTTCATCTGCTTTGTGAGAGTAAAGGGGCTCAGAGACAGCGTAAGACAGCTGTTTTCACCCCTGAAGCTTTCAAGCTGTAGGCCAAGCAGCCTTCAGTCGGTGTGAGCAACAGTTAGCGTGAGTAACCTATGACTGAACCCAAAACAAAGCATACGGTGGCAGCTACTCTTCTCTAAGCCAGACCCGATGAGACAACGTAAGGAACGTAGCTGTGGAAGAAAAGAAACCACTGAAGCAAGCAGAGGTGTTACCAACTTTAAATTGTAAGTGAGTACAAGGACAGAGAACTGGTGAGCACCCAGACCAAAGCAGAGCCAAATTAAGCCCTGAAGAACAACCGCCTCCACGTTCCCAGGTCTCCCCAGCTCACCAGTGAACTGGCAAGAAGTCATTAACAAGGACTGTCCATCACAGCCGAGTTCTGCATACGTGCGCATAACTACCAGTAAAACCTGTTTTTTAAAATAAAGACCGTCTGTCTCCCTCACTGTTCAGCTGCGCCCTACCCACTATTAGCACCAGTGACACGATGCCTTTAATACTGTGCGGCTGCTAAACAGATTTGCAATTCTGACCACCGGATCAGTCACGTGTGAGGAAGGCTACTGGCTCCCTGCCTAGCTGAGCAAGGATCAGCTTGCTTACATAAACCTCGTTAGATATGACACAGTCATACTATTGTCTGTAACCACTTCGGCTTTCCCTGACAAATACCAGGCGAGAAAGACACAAGACAAGCACAAGTCCAGACTACTGATGTGTACCTTCCTATTCCACATACCTGTAAATTGTTCAGCGGACCTCGCCAGCTCAGACTGAAGCAACAGTCGTGTTACAGGAAAAATCGTCACTTCTCTTACTACACAGGAATAACGAAACTATCATATCAGCTAGCAGTGCTTTTCTCAGTGCAGCCAGCTTTCAAAACTGCTTAAAAATGGATGTGGAAGTACGCTTTTCACTTGTGTTCTGCTTTTCATTTGCTCAAATACATTCAATAGATATCTCCATCTACATAGACGAAGTCAGTGCTCCCACTTTCTCATGATCATCACCCTTCTTGACATCAGCACACTAATGATCCACTACCAGAGCAATACATATGATCACTTTGCACTTCAACTGTTACTCTGAGTCCTCCGTTGCTTAAGCAAATCTGGGAGACTAACACAGAAAAGGTACAGCAGACTTTGCATATCTATAAAACTCTCAACAGAAATAATGTAATGAGTTTAAACATGTTGCTAAATGCAATCTTACACAGCAAAACTGTTTTGAATACAGCTGTGGGCGCTTAAGAAAGATTTCTTAACTAAGCTACAGTCAACCTACTGTGCAAGAGTACGCTAAAATACCTGATCCCTTTAAACCTACTGTAACACAGAGAAATCGTGGTTACAAACTTATATGGTGCCCACCCCAACACAGATTAAAAACAGTCTTTTACTGCAAATATTATTTCACTCTAAAGCCAGGTACCTACCATATGGATGGGCATAAATAAGCTGCTTTCAAGTGGGTTAGAACTGTCCAGAATTAATATGCAACCCTATATAAATTAAGTCAGGGTCACACAAGTACCCTAAAAGGCAGACAGTTGAACTTGTTTGTACTTAGTAAGATTAAGAATCCACCTCTGTTCATAGCAGTTCTAAGGTTTTCATTGCAACTGAAAAAAAAGAGTATTTTCTACTTGTACATTCTTCAGATCCTCACGGTTCTGCGTAAAGCTTCTCCTTCTAGCCTCATTCTTCACCCCAAGCAGAACAGGTTTGCACAGCAGCATTTACAGAATTTCCAGAGCACTTGCAGAGAGATTTTTCATTCCAAAGGCAAAAAAAACACTATTACACAAATGCTTTGTATTAAGACCTGCACAAAGGAACTCAAAAGAATCAGGTTAACAGAGGGGTTTTCTGAGTTTTGTTGTTGTTTTGTGTGGGGTTTAAGGGTTTTGGGTTTTTTTTTCAGTGGAGTTTTGTGTTTGTTTTTTTTTTAAAGGAGGTTGCACATAGGGGAGAAGGTTGCAGCATCATATCAGCCATGCTCATTCATGCATGAAGATGACACTTCTAAATTTCTACCTTCTGTTACAAACAGTATTAGTAATATGGTACTAAGTACATTCTGTAGATATATAGGATGCATACGTCAAGAATGGCATTGCTACTGACACATAAGATTTGAACATTATAGCTAATTCTGTATCTGTGACTATTAATTGTCACTTAGAAAAAAGCTACTTTTCAGTCTCTTCCAATTTAAATGGATACCACAGCAAATCAGGTCTTACATTTATCTCTGCCACTTGAAAATTTTCACAGAGATAGGAAATATCTAGTTACTTTGGAACAACTGTTGATTGATTAATTACATGACAAACTCTGAAACTGACATGCAAATAAAGTTCACTGAGTTACTTTGTGAGAGAATATATAAATAACATATAAAATACTATGTTAGAGGTATCAGCTGTAATTGGATTCATTCTCCTTCAGAAGGAAGGAAGCACATCACGTCCGTGTTAGTAAAAACGGAAGATTATATATAAGGTAAGTTTATTAGCAGCTCTTCCCCTTTGTCCATGACAAAATTCACTATTTTCAAATTAAACAGAAAGATAAGCTTTAAGAGCTCGCTACTGGAAGAAAACACTTAAGCTAAGTGCCCTAAATCAGGGTGAAAGACTAGTTACCCTATAACAACACTGATTCTTCCAAGGAATTTCTACATAGGAACCTACTTTGATAATGCAACCTTCTTCCAAATTTGCTGGCTTTACATTCACCATTATGGAGTTAATATTTGCAACATAACAACAATAAGAAAATCATACCTGTAACAACTCAAGGGTCATGGGAATATTCTTAAGCTCCTTCAATAAATCAAGAGCTCCAGCCTGCAAAAAAAGAAAGAAAAAAAGAAAAAAAAATAGTACCAATCAGGTACTTTAAATATAATACCAACAATATACTGTTATCTGCCTTCAAGATCCCAGACTGGATTCAAACTATCAGTTCCCAATTTATCCACAGAACAACTCTAAGATAAGGAATGTTCTGCTCCACAAACTCTAAGCACTAACAGGCCTTAACTCAGAAATCAAAGTATTCACTCAAGGACTACAGAAGTTTTATCCCATATAATTCAAATGCAGGTTAAGGCATTCTGTCAATTACTACTTAACCAACACACATCCTCAAGAAAACAGCCTCAAGGGTACTTCACTTAACAGCATCAGAACAAGCCAGCCTACAGCAATTTTCAGTTCAGAACAACCTCACCTGTTTTAGCACAAGAACTTGGAGTTGAGAAGCTCTGCATAGTCCATCAATAATGTGCATATACATAAATACATGCACATATAACTATTATATATAAAACATACATAACCAACA
Organism: Charadrius vociferus; assembly: GCF_000708025.1. Classification (NCBI taxonomy): domain Eukaryota; kingdom Metazoa; phylum Chordata; class Aves; order Charadriiformes; family Charadriidae; genus Charadrius; species Charadrius vociferus. Next base: position 1,286,367 of record NW_009649306.1, read on the forward strand.
TTCTTAACTGTATTCGTATTTGTCTGGCAAAGCCAGAAAAGTTTACTGGTTTAAAAACTGTGATTAGTTTACACTATTTTAGTAGACACAGCTATAGAAAAAGACAACTTTGTGAGTGTGTCTACCAACAAACGCCCAAATAAAAAAAGCTGAACAAGACTTGCTTTCAAGTCTTATTTTCAACTATTATGTTTAAATATTAATTCAATGAAATATATAGATTAGTGCAGACAATGCTCTTCAGCCTATACCAGGCTTGTCAAGCATCAACATGTTCCAAACTAGAAGCCAGAGCCCATCCTAATGTGCTGTAATATCTGAGCTAATGCACTTCTTTATTATTCAGCTGCCGTGGGTTTTTCTTTTAAAGAAAAAATATAATATAATGTGCATATATACACACGCACATATAACTATATATATAAAACGTATATAACTAACATTCTTAACTATTTGCAGCTGTGCGGTAAAGCCAAAAAGTTTACTGGTTTAAAAACTGTGATCAGACACCTGATAAGACCCTACGGAAAGGTCTAAACTAATACTGTGTAGGCAGCAACTTTCTAGATAGAGGAGTTAATTTCAGAGATTGTACTGCTAGGCATTAATAAACTCTATACACAGCTACTCTGACTAACAATTCATTCCTTGGCAATGTCGGCCTTACTTTAAAGAAAAAAAAGTTTTCATAAATGTGAGCTCCATAATTTACTTCAACCTCTACATGCCTGATGATTTACTACCTCTACTTAAGCAAAGCTCTGCACCATTCACTTCCGACTGTGCACATGAGTTGCCAGACTACAGCAACCTCCTAAAGGTTCAGAGGTTTTGCTGTTAATCAAGCACATATGGTTCTGAACCTGTGAGCTACAAACAGCAAGAAGGCAACAGCCTTCGCATACAGGAGGTCGCTCTACTCGGGCTAAGCACGTTACCTTCCCGCCCTTTAAAGTTCATGACATTTGGAAACAAACCCAACAAATTTTCCATCCTGCAGATCTTTGGAATTTGATTCCTCTTTCCTTACCTCTCTCTCAGCTCATCATACTTTGTTTACTTCAAGATGCATTTTGCTCATCTTTATTTTTAAATTCTCCCTAATCGACTTCTAATAGGACACCTGTTGCAACGAAACTCTTGTCATCTCCTGCTGCATCTGCAGGTCTTACAATTTAACCACTAAAGATAGCACATGAAATAACCAAGAGGCTGAGAAAGATGAAAGTGGAACTTGTGTGTCACATCTAAACAGGTACAGCTTTGGACCCATTCAAATGTCTGCTGCAACCTCTGTTTTCTAAATGCATCTGACAACAAAGAAGCCTTGCCCCGCTATGTCCCAACTTACACAAACCCAATTCATTTATAAAACAGAAGTTTTACTATTTTGCCATCATAGCAAATATTCTATTCATGATATACAAAACTTCTCCAATTTTAACCATAGAATTTTAGCAGCCATGATGGAAGACTAAGAAATGTCATACTGTTTTCAGGTACTAAATGGAGTTAGCGTACTAAACCATTTCTTTCTCTAAATGGCCATAAGCATGGCTTCCTCTGGGCTAACACAGATCCAAGTAAAGCAAGTTAACTGTCTTCACTACTACAAAGCAAAATCAAATTCAAGAAAATGTTCTTAGGCAAAACAAAACGAATGACAAAAGTCAATGTGCCATTTTCAAAAATAATATCCAGTAACACTTACCTCCAAACCAGTTAACTTATTAGCAAACTGTACAGGGTATGCGATTTCAAAATAAACACTGGTTATCATAGTCTGTGATTTCAGCATAACAATGATACCGTAATGAAAAGTAGGAATTATAGCACACTCTTCACCTCCTCTTAGAAATACAGTCTAATCAAAATTTCTTTGCCTCTGCAAAACCTTTTTCCAATTGTAGGTGTCAAAACAACTTTATTATTCCCAGTTTAAACATTTTCTAAAACTAGTAACTTGATATATAGAAGTTTAACAAACCATGCAACAAGTTAAAAAACTCAGGTACTCTCTACACAGAAGATGTTATCTACATTTCATGCTGTTTTCCGTACCAAATTACCAAAATTCCTAATGCACTAATGCTTTCTAAGCCTTCACTCTAATCAATTTTTTTACGTGTACCAAGAATTAGCTGCTTTAAAATTAAAATTCAATTGAATTGAGTTTAACTCACAGCAACTAAGCAGTTTTTCATAACCACCTTTCTTAGCATAATGTCAAATGCTCTCTTTTCGCCAAAACCAGAGTGGAAGTCGCACAGTAAAACTTGTAATTCCTATTTTTCTAATGTAAGACTTCTCTGTTTAAAAAAACCCATCCATTAAGAACATCAGTATAAATCTTCTTTTAAAGGCATTTCTGTAACTTTATAGAAAATGAAAGGCAATGCCCCATTCCACTAGGCTGGCTGGCTTCCAGTTTACCTTGTTATTTGAAATAACAGAAGTCAGCTTCATACAGATTTAGTAGATTACTCCTCTCAGTTGATCAGATCATAACACCAGAATGATGTTCTATATATCGCTATGCTTCAGGCAATAGAAAATGGAGTACGTTTCTGAAGACAGCAGAACTATCCAGTTACAATTCTGTTCTACTTAAGGGAACAAACATTTAGTAACATGGACAATTTTACATTTTCTTCTTTAAACTTACTCAGCAGTTCTTGATTTTTTTAATCCATGGGTGCAACCCTATTTTTCATACCTATTCATTACAGCAGCTTAATGAAAGAAAAGTGTACTTATGTACAATAAAAGCTACAAGGCACTACACATGTTTTAATCCAATCACAGTTATTCTGAAGGTGGAGTAATACCTACTTCAGACATGCAACCAGTATTTGAAGTAACAGCAGAAATATGTATCTCACAGTGTATGAAATACAACATTGCATTATTATTTTGTCCTTCAACACAAAAGAGCTGCGTATATCGCTTCACTAAAATAGTTATGAAATCTGCACAGCTGCAATTAAATCTTTAGCCAAGGCAAATCACCAAGAGTCTGACTCAGGAAGGGTGTCTGCACGTCCTGCCTTTTGAACTCATCAAAAGAAATGCCAAACAGCACTTTGCCACCAGCCACAGAGTCACATTTTGTATGAGATGAAGCATCTCTTGCCATCTGAGTCTTGACAACTTCAGAGTGAAAAGGTATCAAAGATTTTTTTTTCCCCCCCTTTGTTGATGGGTTTTATCAAACCTTTCTCACTCAAAGACATATACCAAACACCTGTTCTTCTTGAGTAAAAATGGAGAAATGAATACAAAAGGTTGTCAGGAGCATCATTATCCAGCAGGTACTTAAGTAAGACTGCATTTCTCAATTCAGCTTCATCTTTGTGAGACAATGAAGTACCTCTTCATAGAAATGATCGTAGTAACTTTGCTACAGTTTGCATTTTAACTGCAGGGCAGGATTAGATAGGAAATCACACTATACCGGTAGAAAAGAAACATCTTACTAGACTAGTATGAAAAGTACAGAGGCATCTTGAGTTAAAATAGTGATGTACTTTCTCTCCTAGCGTACAGCTAAGGGTTTTTATCACGGTACACACACATGCTTTGGATAAACTGTCAGATTTCAACTATCAGCCACAGAGGCAGCTCTGGTCCTCAGAGTTAAAAGGTTTTTGAGACAGCATCAAACTAACAACAGAGCCACTTGTGTGTGGTAACGAGCGGGAACAAACGAGCTCTGTTCCAACAAAGTACAAAAGCAAAACTGCTTCTGGGGCTGCGCATGCTCTCACTCCTGGGACAGGAGTGAAGATGAAGACCCAGCCGCTGGCTCCAGCCTGGCACAGCTGTGCGCGCTGCCTTTGGCCACATCAGACCTACGCTGACCTCAGCAAAGACACTGCACCGCTGCCTAGAGCTTTGAACGTTAATTAGGTTACACACGCCAGGGTGTGAATACATGTCCCCAGCTGCTGCTAGAAATTATATCCAAACTCCGAAGCCTCCCAGATCACAGAGAAATACACCAGGGTCACAAGGAGCATCTCTGGTATCGCTGCAGCAATGATACCCAGCATCAACAGTCCTTCCCATATCACCTGGGAGTTGCCATTTTCTTTTTTTTGCCAGAAGTCTGCCAAATAAAATTGAATTGACTGCACTTCAGCATTCTCATTACCATAATATTTAAACTTTTCACAGTCAGTATGTTTTCACGCTTTCCACACCTCATAGGAAAGAGCTACTACTTCAATTTCAGAGTCAGGAAAGTGAGACAGTGAATTCTTTTGTGCTGAAAAGCACAGGGAATAGAAATAAAGAGGGAGCAGACAAAAAGGAAGAAAGTAACCAAACATTAGTTGTAAAAAAATCTTTCCATTAGACAAGGCTGCTGTCTCCACCCCATATCATCAGAGGGTTAAAATGTATCTGAGCTAAAGCATACAATATTATGGAACATCAAGGACTTTGAAACACAGCAAAATATGGCCTGTGTGTACTTGCAATTAATTTGTTTGGAGTCTGAACCAAACAAATTTCATGGGTTTAATGCAATTAGTATTTATATAAATATGCAAATCTTATTTAAAAATGTTATTTATAATTTCCATTAACAGCAAAAAAAGTCTTCTATAAACTGAAATTCCACACTGCTCGGTTCTGAGCTATCGCTAATATTGAGCATTTAATGCACTGTCGTAACGTACAGAAAAGACCTTAATTTTATGTACTAAAATAGTAGCTTGCAGGAAGAGCAGCAATCACAAATACACAAATTACAACAGCATAAAAATGTGCCCACCAGATAAAGAAGCAGTAAGCAGAATTTACGATTTACTTGTATGTTATTTTATGTGTAACCGTAACCAAGTATTTGGCTGTTGCTGCACACTCTGATTTTACTTATTTTGATGTTTTTGCAAGGATAGCACAGACATTATCTGTTACCTAAAATAGTTCTATATTAAGGACATACATGAGTATAACACTTGAAGTAAGCTAACGAAGTCATGCCTAACTATATCTTAGTTCCACTCTGATGCAGAAGTTATTCCCCGAATTAATAAACACAGTTAAAGTGATACTCATGCATTGTTTCAGGTTTAAGAAAAAAAAAAAAAAGAAAAAAAAAGTGCTTCCCATCCCCCATCTGCTTCAGAAGTGTGCCCACACAACTCTGACCGCCCTGCCGAAGGAGGATTAGAGTTCTTCATTCATATTTTAGTTTGCCCACCCCGCATAAGCCTCCGGCTTTCACGCCTGAAAGCGACAACAGCCCATCCAAAGGCGGCCGCCCCCGCAGGCGTTCTCCTCGACGCGACCGGGCTTCCCTTCGCATCCCACTCTCCAGCCGGGCCCATATCGCGATTTTAATGAATGAGCAGCGGAGGGAAACACCGTTTGGAGCTAGAGTCGGTGCCCGGGGGGGTTGCAGGAACCTCCCCACGGCTCCACGCCGCGCTGGAGCGGGGGGAGGCCCCGCTCCCG
>NW_009649306.1:1292576-1305907 GCF_000708025.1 Charadrius vociferus
CGGCGGGCAGCGGGGCCCTGCCGGCGGGTCCGTCCAGCGCGGCCCCCACGGCGCGACGCGGCACCGGCAGCTCCGTCCCCGCGGTCGAGCTTCTGCTCAGCTGTCAAAAGGTTCAGAATTGCAGCAGACACTCGTTTTTGTTGGCTTCACGTGGACCCCCTCTTCCCTGTAACTGAAAAGCGGGCTGTGGTTGGTTTTTTGGTTGGTTGTTTTTTTGTGGTTTTTTTTTTTAACGTCTATCCCTGGAGTTAACTTTGTATCAGATGGAGTGAGGATTTCAATTTTAGAGTAAGTTCAGGATTTACAAGTTCAGAGTTAGTCCAACAGAGATAGAGGTAAACTTTTGCATTGGCCAAGTATCACACTGTAATGCGCTACAGTGCTTCCAAGTCTTAAAACTAGTCTAAATGTTGTATATGTTCCAGTGGGACATACCATGTTTATGAAGTTTGACAGTTATGTTATGTACCATCAATGAAATTCTGTTCATGAATTGCATTATACACCTTGTTACTGTGATTTGTTGTTCAAAAGAATGGCATTGTTGAACCATTTTTGCTGCAAAACAGAAGTTCAAGAAAGCGGTAAGCTTATCTGAAGGTTACAGAAAGATCGCACAAAGATTATCCCCTACTAAGATCCAGGAGGGTGCTTATACGTGCTGCTCACATCTATTATTAGTAAGCAGTTTAATGCTATGGATGCCCGAGCTGCAAACTGAAGACTGTTAAAATATGTACGTTTTGGAGATGAGGTAAGATGAGCATTTTCATTGAAACGATGCTCAAGGAAACTATGACAGCAAGAGCGGCCACAGCGCTTACATCTCAGGCGCTCTGCAGCAAGACTCTTGTGTTTCCAAGCCACATAGAGAGAGGTGGTTTTCAAGCACTTCTGCATCGTGCTCAATGCATGCAACGGTCGCAGCATCTGCCCGCTGAAAGGCCTGCACATCCACAGACGGATTAGAAGGAGTTAAAGATTATTTGGGAGCTAGGTAGGATCTTCGCACAGGCTAGATCTGGGCCACGAACTGGACAAACATACAGAAACTTTGCAGCTTTTCTGTTTGTTCTGCCCAAGGCAAAAATAACCAAAGCAATGATTTCTTAAGGAAAAGAATACATTTTCTTTCAAGGACACATTTTGGGGAGGGAAAAAAAACAAAACACCAGTAATCATCACAACATTTAAAAGATCATGTCAGTTCAGGTTAAATTCCATTTTGTCTAGATGCACTAACCTAGTACCCGGTAATAATCAACTCAAGTTAAATAAGATGATAACATCAAATGAAATTTATCATCATTTTTCCCACAACCACATCAATGATAAAAGCAGTACACGGTGTGTTAGTAGTTGAGAGCTATTGGTACGCTATATGGGAAACAAACTTGTACACGTTCTACAGTAGCAGCAAATAAGGCCAAGGATAACTATCAGAAAACTAGAAATCTCAAATCAGTGTACGGTTAAGTTTGAACATATTTATGTTCTGGAATAAAGTCTCCCAGTATTAATTTCTTTGAAGAATACAATTAAAAACCTTCTTCATTGGAAATGCATGGAAAGAGTTAAAAAAATTCAGATGAAGTCTACTGACATCCAAAATGTATTGGGTAAGGAAATTATAATTGTAAATTAAATACTGTACAGCACTTATAAAAGGCCTGCTGCAGGACCACAAGGGGAAAGCAAATCACACTTGTTTAACATCTAAACTAATAAAAAGTAGCATCGGAGTAATATTTCAGTAGGGAAATCAAAGACTAACCAGATGGTAACACACATCCTTTTTTGCAAATGGATGCATTAAAAGATAATAAAATACAGCTCACGTTATTTGTACTGTATGCTACCATATCAGAATTATACTCAATTAATGGAACCAGTACTAACCAGATTCTTTATATTAGCTGCTCTATCATCCTCCGGACAGCAATTCTTTATTGCAAAGAAATAAACAGCACTCTCCATGGTTGTTGTCTTTTAGCCGGTTCTAAACCAAGCAGCTCTGTACAGCATCAAGCTGTTCTATAACATGCCACTATAAGTCCAAGAAACAGTAGGAAAGAGACCAAACACAATTTAAACTATGTAACCTTCTCCTCTCTGTTTAGCTTCTTTCTCATAAATAAACACATCAGAAAGAAGAAATAACACACTGCCCTGGTTACAGCTGGGATAGAGTTATTGGTTTTTTTTTTCTAGTAGCTACTGTGTTTTGGACATAGTTTGAGAATAATGTTGGTAACACATTATTTTAGTAGTTGCTATGTGATGTTTACATTAGTCAAGGACTTTTTCAGCTTCCCATAGCAGCTGAGAGGGAGCATAGCCAGGACAAGCTGGCCAAAGGAATATTCCATACCATAGACATTTTGCCCAGTATACAAATGGGGGTTGGCCGCGGGGCAGGGATCTGTCATCGCTGCTCAGGACAGGCTGAGCAACTGATCATCGGGTGGTGCGAGCAACTTGTGTTGTATCACTTTATTTTGTATATTCTTTTTACCCTCTTCCATTAGTGTTCTGTTAAACTGTCTTTATCTCAACCCCGGAGTTCTGGTTTTTTTCTCCTGCCCTCCTTTTCTCCCTACCCTGCTGCCGGGGCGGTGGGGGGAGTGAGCGAGCAGCTGCATGCTCCTAGTTGCTGGCTGGGGTTAAAGCACGACACACATTATTTGTTGCACTACATTTACCTGTTACAGCATATTCTCACCATTCTTTTGCAACATTCTCTAGAAGGTATCATACACCTGCTGCTGCAAAGAGCCCGCGTCTAACTCACTAGAGCCTGTCATTTACTGGACGGTGGGGCCTTCCACAATACTCAGACTTAACAGGCAGAGAGCTCTCCTAAACGGATACACATATGAAACATTGTAGATTTTCCCTAACTGGCCTCATTTGATAGGTGACAGCATCTTGAGAAATTAAAAGGGGGGGGGGAAGGCAAACAGTAGCACACACAAAATTTGTAGTGAAGGATCTCTGAACTCCTATTAAGGCACTTAAAATATTCCATTTTCAGGACTAACATTCTGTATGGAAAAAGCTCCTCTCATCAAGTGTTGGAAAATAACTATGGAAAATATAAAATTCACAGCATGCCAAACGGTTTTATGTAACCACGTACTATACCCATTACGCCTCTCCTCTTTATTCCAGCCCTCAGTGTAACAATGACTTTGGTCTACCAGAACAGAATTTCAATTGGTCTGAATCGGCCAACTGGTCCCCAACCTTCGCAGGAGAAAGATGAGTCCAACTACAGATACACAAGGTGAGCTGTAGCAAACTGAAGTTGTGATTCTTCTTAATGGCAAGATTTTCCTCAAAAATTTCTGCAACAGTAACGTGCATCTTGATTAGTTGTTTCTATTGTTCTTCAACAGATAGGGGTTTATTTCTTTCCTCGGACTACCTCTAGATTATAGTGGTACAACCTAAAGTTGGACCAAGTATCATTTTCAAATTCGGGCATTTGCAGTGTGTTAAGTTCACTTTCAAACTGTCTTCACTTTTTTTTTCAACTTAGAAGTGGCAACTGGAGGCAGTTAAACAGGAAAAATAAAAAATATTTAAGAAAATGTTTTGGGTTTTTTTAAGATCATATTATTAGACTGTCACTTAGATAAGCCACGTTCTATGTTCTGGGGCAACCTCTACTTTTATTTTGTACGTAGACTGAAAATATTAAAGCCTTTTAAAGATTTGCCCCAAATAATTTTAAATATATAGCTAGCAAATTATTTCAAGTAGAAGCTACTTTAAGAGTTTGCTCGTATTCACAACCAGGGAACATTCAAACTCCAACTTTTAGACTCCATCTGCTCCATCTGTTAAAGCAGACAAGTAGACTTTTAAAAAAAGAACCTTGAACAACCTCTGAGGGAAGTCTACCTTCTCCACATGGAGAAGCTAAACTTCCCACTCAGAAGCCTGAAGTGAAGTTGACTACACCTCAGCAAACTGGCTACTAGTTCTAAGTTTTACAAGTTGTGTAAAGAAAAAGGAGGCAAAGGGTTGCTCTTTTCTAGTAACTGGAACTCAGAGAAAACCATTATCTACTGATTCACTTTGTGGATGTCCATTAAATTATACAAATACTTCATTTAAGTCAGCTTTAATCAGCTACATCAAAGGCACTTGTTTCACTCAAAGAGAATTAATAAAACCTGTTACCCCAAAGGTAAACACTGGTAAAATGAGTGGCAAGCAATGAAAAGAAGAAGAAAAAAAAAAAAGGAATAAAATAATCTGTTCTACAGCTATTATTCTTCAAAGAATCCCATTTCCAAGTTAACCAACAGACATTCTGAAAACTTATTGAGAGTCACCTTCTTCACTTGCACCAGTGGTCTCACACTGTATTTGACAAAGTTTAAAACAATAGTGCATTGTAATTCTTTACTATGCTAATTCTAGGCAACATTTCTCCTCACAGTTAACTCCTCAGGGACACCAGGGCTGAAAGTAAATAGAAACTGAAGATGACTCAAAAAGTTTTTCTTAAAATATAAACTGACAAATTACTCCATGTGTATATATATATACACACACAGAGTATATATATGTGTGTGTATATATATTACTCTGATATATATATATGCATCTTTATTGTTACTAGCTAGTCTTATAACCTTAAGTTGCCACAATATAGTCACATACAGCACTGCATCTGACGTGCATTTCCACCGATTCGTGAACTTCCTAACTGTACTCCACACTGACTTTTAGACTCCACAGTCTCTGGCAACAAGCGGACTTTTAGTTGCTTTGAACTGCTTGAGGGGGAAGATCTACATTTACTACATGTACACCCCATTCCTTCTCAAGTTTCTTCAGCATCTCTTCCCAGATGATCTCTAGAGTGCCCCACACTATGCATATAACCGATCATCCTCAAATATTACTTAACCTAAAGAGCACATGTAACCCAGCCTGAAAACTGCTTCTTTAACAAATATGTTAAGTGGTATGTATGCTAAACCTAATAACCTTCAAAGGCTTCCCGACACTGCAGAACCGCCTGAGAAAGGTGTAGCAGTACACAGTGAGAAGACTTTGTCTCTTTAGTATCCTAGAATAAAGCTACTAGAAAGTATTTTAAATTTCCTCTACCTTTCAAAATTACTGCAAATTCCAAGAAAACAAGTTAAAACAAAATTAACCCAGAATATGAAAAAAAAATTCAAATCATACTTATCATTCTCTCAATAAGATAGCAAAACATAAATTGGTAAGTGATTTTCTTTTTTTCTTTTCAGTACCTACAAATCACCGTTCTGTTGTATTATAACATCATGCACACATTACCATGCAATATATTTGCAAGAAGCCTCTCAAGTGCTTGTTTCACAGCACATGAAAGCTCGACTTCTTTCAGGTAAGTATGGAAAAAGTCTTTAGTACTTTCCCAAACACTGATTGAAATTTATTTCACAATGATAAAAATTGGAAGATTTTACATTTTCCTATCATAAATAAAATGAGTAAACTAAGTAAATTACATCTTAAAGGTTTATATTAAATATAAATGGCTTATACTTCATCACACAAAGAGCAAGTGTTCAGTATTTCTTTATAAAATTTAAGATACACAGGCCTTGTACATATGGCTTCATTAACACTTTACACAGTTTGTTTTCAGTCATGTCCATCAATACAAATAGCATCTCTACATAAAGATGCATCCTAATGATTTCAATGAAGTGCAGTATACTCCATTAGAGAGAACATGTTTTAATTAACAATTCTAATACCAGTTACAGTGTACAGTACTTTTACCAATCTACTGTGTTGTAATTATACAAAATAGGAGGAAGAGACCAAATCATACGGCCTTCACCACAGTACAAGTTTATTTCACCCCAGGACAAGTTTATTTCAAGAATGGCTGGAAGATTTGGCTTATAATACGGAATTCAACATGTTTAATAAAAAGTGGGCAACATATTCCAACAAGGAGTCAGACTTCTGACTGCACAAAATGGCAGTCAAATTTAAGTACCACTTTGAAATTAAAAACACATTAGGGAGTTAGATACCCATTGAAACAAACTGATCTGCAAACAAGTTATTTTCCTATCAATGCTATCGCAAGTTTGACAGACATCATACCCTTCTGGGGAAAGTCTAACGTTACAAAAAAATCAACTTAATTATTTGGCAGTGTCAAACAGTAGTTTATAAGGATAGGACATTCACATTTACAACACTGACAGTCCAACTTCTCAATTTGAATAGAATATTATGAAAACCCCCACACCAGACCGAGCTATCATTCAGCCTGAAAATACATGCAACTATGACAACAATCCCAACATCCAATCACTTCAGGTAGTGAAAACATTCCGCTACAAGATCATACATACAGCTTTCCAACCAGCTGGGAAGTTACAAAAGACAGGAGCTCAAGGTACCCACTGTAATATGGGAGGACACAGGAGAGGCTTCAAATACATCCTTGAAGTTTCCTTTAGCTTCTGGGCCCCTTAGCAAACCCCAACTACAACATCCACAAAAAAAAAAAAATCCTGCAAAAAAACCCAAACTAAACCAGAGGGGAAGAATTCTTCCTAGAATATAGAAATCTGGAATAAGTCACAACATTTACTTACATTTACTTTGGTAACACAGCTCTTTGTAGAAAAAGCAAGTGACAAAACACCAGTATGAAAAAATCTTGTTACGATAGCTGAATATGTGAACAGAGTTAACACATTAAGCATTTCTAGAAAAACATCTGAAAGCATCATGGAGAGGGCAGTTGAAACTGACTTGGATTAAAACACATTAGGTACCAGAAACTGACCACAAGCTGTGAACACAGTTCACCAAACTGAAGAAAACGTTATGAAGCTAACACAGACTAAAGCTAGGACTGATCTCATTTCATCATCTTAGAAATATTTTTTTAAATTCATTCTAACAGAAGAAAGAATATGTGAAATGAGCACACAGTCAATTAGAAATTGAACAAGACAACTGAACAGCATTACCAAACAATTTAAAAACAGAACAAGAAAATAATAAAGGAGAAAAACAGAAGCTTGTGCAGAACTTTGGAAACATGCCAATATTCAGGGAATTACTTAGACAACAGGGGAATGAGGATAAATCTAATAACTAGAAGAAATAACATATAGTTTGCTTACCAAGTTTGCAATTCAGCAGGACTGCAAAATTAGCTAATGCAATTTGGGAATAACTCCAAGCTAGGACATACTGTTTTCTCAATAGAACTTTGGCACAACTACAATAAGAATATTATGGTTTCTTCTGTGAACTAAATTAACTGAAAGACAAATTGGCAGATCTATAGAACAGTGTGACTGAGGGAAAAGACTAATTAAACTTCAAAGTTAACAGACATACCCTCTCAACCACACAGATAGAACATCTAAAAAGTGTTTCAATACCATTTATAAAGAAACTCCTTTTCAATTTTACATATTAAGAGATGTTTAATAATCCAGAGGAAGTGGATTAGAAAAGAAAAAATGCTTCCTAAAAATGAAGTGCAATACATATGAAAAAAACACTGAAAACTGAGAACACACAGTAGGTGAACAAGTCAAATTTCCAGCAGCAGCTGTGTTAAAGAAGGGATATAAAGGCGTAATTCCCCATTTATGCATCTGTACTGGCAGATGCCTTGGATGTAAATCCATATACACTGTGAGGGACCGCTGGATTAAGCTGGGAAAGGAGAAGGTACCTTAAATGCAGGTATGAAGAGCAGTGCTGATATGACAGATGCATTCAAAACAAGAATATTTTTTTGCTTGCAAACATATTAGAGTATAGAACATTGTTATAGAGTATATTATGTACTAAAAACTGTAGTGTATTTTTCAAACATTCCTAGTGCAGTGACAGACTCCGAACTCTACAGAAGAACAGCTGTTCCCAGAAGTAAATTATGGCTCTTAACTGCAAAAAGCTCTTGAGTGTGCATCAATTTCTGTAACCCAGTGCATTCTAGAATTTTAAGCTTCTGAAAGAAGAGACATTCTGTATCTTGTAGATTAATTTTTTCCCCATAGTAGATCTTCATATTCCTAGGCTATACTGATCTAGAGAAATATAGAGCGATCTAGTTGAAAATAAAGTTATCTGTTCTTTTTCAGAAAAAAATCAAGTCTCAACATGCAATAAAAGAAAGTATTAGATGGTATCAATTTAAAGTTTAAGTTATATCCCAATTGAACTTATATTTCTATTTAAAAAATAATTCCAATTAGTCAATGTCTATTACAGATGAGACTTCAACAATACACAAAACTACACAGCTGTGTTGTTTTCAGTTAGTTACTCCAAAGCAGACAGGAAAATCAAAATTATATGCTGTAACTGCTCATGTGAAATATATCAACATTTCTACACAAATGAAAGCTATAAAGACTAAAGCACAAGATAAATATTCAGTATGAATATTTTTAAATGAAACTTGAATCAATCCTATGCCCTTCTTCAGCATTCCATTCCAAGTCAGCATTTGACGTGAGTTTACAGTAATAAAAAAAAAGACAATGAACAACAAATGACGGTCTAACAAGGAATGAGTCCCTTTAGAATTTCCACCATATCTACCTATATGAAAACAGTTAAAAATTGAGGTGGTTTAAATATAAGAAATACCTTTGCTGACTTCTAGCCATTCTAGGAGAACCACACCCCTTATCTGGAGTACAATAACCATGTAATATTTAAAGCTTTGTCCTTGGTAACATTTATTCTATAATCATATGGCCACTATGTTACATGTTGTGTACTTTATGCATCCATTACATAAAGGTAATGTTCTAGTATGTTTCCAATGAGTATGAAGAACGAATCATGTCTCAAGTATAACTAAACTGGTCACATTTATGTTGCTCGCTTAAATTTAGTTTTTAGTTACTTGTACAAATAGTTTAAAATTCTGCAATCAAAAAAAATCAGATGTCTTAAAACAGTATGCTTAGGTTACATTCTGTCATTGTTACCTAGCTGCCTTATTCATACAGTCCCACCAGTGGATGATTAATACTAAAAAGATTATTGTTTCTTACATGTGTATTATTCAACCCTCGTCCTAAGTATAAATTTGCAACACAGTAGTAACACTGCAGGTATAGAAATAATGCTTCCTATCAGGGATATGAAAAGATTAACACTCTACCACAGTTGATGCTGGTGCATTTATATAGAAGGCTTCTCATATCATTTCAGTCTACGGGAGGTAGATGTTTGTCTATGAATTGTTTTACATCCATCATCTCCTGTTTAAAGATAAAAGTATGTATTAGTTGAAGTTCCCTGCTAATATACAGTTAGCTACACTAAATCATATTTCAACATTTCAGTTATAATTAGCAGCTGGGTTACAAATATTGACTAATTAGTTACTTGATAAAATCATACCACTTTGCACACAAGGCAAGGATGGTAACTCTTCAAGGTGCTATGCACTCAGAAGAGGCTACAATACAAGAAAAATAGCAAAGACTACTTTTTCTCTCTCTCCTTCAAGTTGAGTAGGCAAGTTTACACATTAATCACCAACTGATCTGAGTAGCATCAGGCTGAGCATGGATAGAATTTGAATGTAGCTAAGGCCATAGCTTCCTGTATACTTCAAACTTTTGCAAGTTAGTAGCAGTGTGAAAAGCCAGCAACTCCCCCTCCTAACCATTCAGTTCAAATTCCTTCCTTAAGGCAAAGCAATACAGCAAACTAGACCGGGAAACCAATCCACGTTAAAAATAATTTCATTTTAATATTTTTTGTAAGACAGAGCACATTAATATATTTGTGCGACAACTCAATGCTGTTACTGCCTAAACTCAATGTGTGAACATCCCAAAGAGGTTGTCCAAAGGTACAGTTCCCACAAGATGCAGCAATCCAAATTAACAAAGTTACTGCTGCTGACAAATGGCACGTATTCCTTGCCTCCTCTTCTGTTTCTTGCTCCTACCATTTACTTGGTGTGAGTTCTGATGCTTCAACTCACTACAGCTGCAAAAACTGAAGCCAGCAGCTTTTGCCATTTTACTAAGTTCAAATGGTTCAAAGAAGTTTCTGATCAGCTCCAGAGCTGGTGCAAGGAAAAGAGGGCCACAAGGTCACAAGCAGAGGGAACTAGTCCACCCCTTTCTGGCAGCAGCAACCCATTACATCAGCTAGGCTGCCTGCTGAGCCAGAACCATAAATATAGGTTCTGAGGCTGTTTCTCTTGTAGCATCAACCCTCCCTGCCTATTCCTTCAATAAGAATCCATAGAACTAACAGGATTCTTCTCTCCAAAATATCAAGTTGGATTTATGCTGTGAGAATATGCCTTCCAACTCAGTGATTTATTTTTTTTTAGTACACAAATACTAAAAATTAGGGGGGTGGGAGGGGGAGAGTATTTTATAGACCAACTAGCCTTGTCTCAAAAATACAATCTTACGAGGAAGCTCCCACTAGTCATATAAACTTTTGCTTTGGATGCTTTTTCAGCCAGGCATTCAGTTACTCACTAAAATAAGTCAGTAGCATCAAGCACTTGTTTTTTTAACAAAAAACCCAAAAACACACAAACAAAAAACCACACACCACCAAAAAAAAAAAACCAACCCCAAAAAAATCCAACCCAATACATATTTGTTTTGAGGGGAAAAAAAAATTAACCACACCCAGCTAAAATATTGTCTATTATGAAAATTACCTCAATACAGGAACTATGCATCATGCCAGAGTAAGTCCTGAAGGTTACGTTGGCTGGATTTATCATACTCTTTAGCTTCTCAACAGTGAGAGAACCGAACATTAAAGGAACCAATGGGTCACAGTCCCCGTGGCACTGAAGAACAGCAATGTCCTTGTTGACACCACTAATAGGGCCCTGTTAGGGGTAGAATTAGAGGGGAGAAGAGAAACAGTAAGTGGAAGTAAGGCTAACATCTTCAAGATAAAATAACCCCATGCCACTATGCCCTGTGGCATGACAAGTAAGTTGAATTCTGAAGGGAAAAAATGCCATGTATAGTCTGCAAGCTCCTTAGGAGGTAAGCTCTGTGCCTGACAACACATTAAATTCAAAAACCTGCAAATAAAATTCTGGCACTAATTTCAGAACAGAATAACATGATTTCTGGCCAAAAGAAAAAAAAAATATACTTGGTTTAAATACCTAGTCTCTAATAAGGTAGTGGCTTGCAGATGGAACAAATGGCAAATAGAAAATTCATCTTCAAGGAAAATTTGCTGTATCCTTTAAGTTTCCTAGGAATGCCATTTTAAGCAGAGATAGCTAGTGAGCATTTCCTCATTTTCCCTACTTGCCAAACTCTAAAACTCCACGGCCTATTTCAAAAACTTCTCAAACAACTGTCCATATTCAGTTACAATGATGGCCACTAATTCCTGCACAAGATACAACCTTCAGATCTACTTGTTCCCCAAGTGCAAATTAGCTTATGAAAGAAGCATAAATACCTGAGGAAAAGAAGCCCGCAGGGGAAGCCAACAGCTGAGGGCTACAACACCTGCTAATTTTTGGTGTGTTGTAAGAGCTGTATACAACGATAAAGCACCTCCCTAAGATAAAGTGATATAAGTATTAGAATGGTGATGGTAACGTTCCTTTTCATGCTTGTTTCAAGATCTCTGGTTTCTCCTTTAAAGGTCTTTTTCCATTCCAACTTATTCTTCCTTAGAACCAACACTGAAACCAGTATTCCTGTACAGCATTTATTTTGCTCCCCCCCCAAGTCCATGTGATCAATTCAGAAGTAAAACAAGAAATTTACTGTAGCTAACAGCTGGGAAAAAAAAAAAACAAACAAATCATTAAAAAAGCACTATCACTCCAGGCAGTGTTATTGCTACTTTAATATATTCATTTACTTGCATGCATACTGAAGAGTTGGTGTATGGACCAATAAGACTATTAATCTACCTACTGCAAATGTCTTACAAGTATGAAGGGAAGAATTTCCCAAATAAATCCAGACCATCAAATATCTACCAAATTAAATTAAAAATATTAGCAAGATTTGCAAGCAAAGCTACAGAAGTTACATTCATAAAGACTTTTAATAGACTATTAATTTTAGTACCTTGTTTCTACATGCATGTTCATATAGAATAGTAGTGAATAGTAATTATTTGCATAAAACTGAAAGACTTAATTTGCTAAGGCAAAGGAAAACTGACATCTTATAACTGTAGAAGCATCTAACATTAGCTCTTTTCCATTCAAGTGTCTGGATTTCCCACCTTAGGAAAGCTAGGTTACTTCCCTAGAAAAAGACACATTTCTTTCCAACCATGCCTTACCTGAGAAAAGCCTCCCAGAATGATTCGATTAGAAGGAATTCCATTTTTCACTTCTTGATCTATCAGTGCTTTAACTGCAATATAAATAAAGGCTACTAGTTAAAAACCACTCCATTCTGTAGAAAGTCTAGAAGAGGAAAGAGACCTTCTCCATGATGTTAACAGAAAGCTAATAAAAGGAAAATTTAATCTGCTATACATTAAAAAGTATCAAAAGATCTAGAGCACGATCGGCAATTCCAGTACCACTGTACCATTTCCAAAGAGAAAAACATGCAAGTCAGTCTTGCAAAAGTCTCACTGCCAGGCAGATGGTATCCTCTTCTAACTATCCAGCATCACAAGTGGATGCTAGTGCAGCTCTAACCTGCCATGCTACCCAGAAGCTCTTATAAAAACCTGAACAAGCAAGTACACTGTCTCCCATGTACATTTCATATTTGAGAGCATGAAGTGTTTGTACTGGTGAATTACTCTACATACTCAGGAAGTTTAAAAAAAAAAAAACCAAACATAAAAAAAACCTATGTACTTCAGTAAACTTTGATTAGCAATAATACAAAATATACATATTACTTTCTCTAACAATTTTGTCTTTGGAAAATCTGTTTCAGACTCATAATTAATTCTTAAGAACACATGGAAGTACTTTTAAGGCATACAAAGTACTCCTAAGCATACCATTTTCAGCCGCCTGCTTGATCCCAGCTTCATCTTCCTGTGAATCTGGAGAAAGTCCAATGATATCAAACCTTACAAAAATATCAACAAGAGCATTACTCATTAGAGCATCCATTCCACTTCCTTAAAACACAACTAATAAAATTGGGATATTTTCCAGATAATAATATTAGCTGACATATTAGTTAGTACTAACCACCCATAGTTTACAAGAAATAGTAGACAATCTGTGAATGTGGCTAAAAGGCTAGACCTAGTCAACAAAGCTTTTCTGAATTTTGCTATCTTCTGTAACTTACTGCAGATTTAGCATCTCAGTTTTGTTATTTGCT
>NW_009649306.1:1305943-1311293 GCF_000708025.1 Charadrius vociferus
AATACTGTTTGAAGAAATATAGGAAAACCAAACAAAAGTTACTTGAGGAAAAAAAGAACCTGAAGAGGACTGGTTTAAGACCATTGAAATCTACCATATTTTTCTTGTTTTCTGTTCAGAACGGATGTTCTAAAGAACAGTTTCTAGATATCCTAATGACCCACCAAATATTACTCACTAGTAGCAATTAAGTCTCCACTCCAAGTCTCTACAACTCTTGACTATGAATTCACACACAATACAGACTATACTTGTAAAATGAAGTGGGTTTTGTACTTTAAGACATACAGATTAGTCCTGAGGAATAACCATTACCTTAGGTACACAAGGAATTAAAGTGTACTTCTGAGAGCCCTTTTAGAAGAACAGAACTAAAGCAAAAAGGTTTTTGGAGTTAGATCTGATTAAAACTAGCCATTCAGGTTGTTCATGATTTTTAATTAAGAATAATGAGTTCAAACCCCTAGATATCTTTTGATTAGAATCGTCTGCAATTGAACAAATACTTACCATGATGGCATCGCCATGTTCATGTTCAAAGAAACTGGCATAACTGGCCTAGAAATAAGAATGAACAACACTGACATAAGATAAATACTGAAATTAATAATGCAGATGCAGTTAGGTCATGAAATTAGGTATCCCTAATTCTGTCTTACTTTTAAACCATAATTAACATTAGCTACTTTGTAGCATCTCTTCAGAAAATCTCTCTTAGAACCTGCCAGCTCAAACACATTTAATATTCAGAGCTGAATTACCACCCTATGGAAAGCAAGCAAAACATTAATGGGCTGTTTTATATAAAAATATATATGTCTGTGCACACATATATAGCATATACATGTAAGATATATATCACACACACACATACCTCATTTAGTTATTTCTAAGTAACAGTTATTTATCACAGTTTTATACACATGCTCAGTGGATGAAGGCACCTTACACAGCAGCATCAGCAAACCTGAGGAAGCAGCCAAATGGAGCACTGTGGCAGACACAAGTCTGGCCACACATGCTTCTCTCAACAGCAGAATCTGCTTAAGCAGTGCCTGCCTTCATTGCACGACTCATTCCCGCCCTTATGCTGCTGTATGGCATCTTTTCAGATATACCAAGACCACAGTCAATGGACCATACCACGGATCACATCTGGCTATCATTTTGACCTACTGAAATTGAGGAACACAAGTTCTGTGGGGAAAGACTGAAAGAGGACAAAGGGCAAGCAAAAAGAACAGCAGATACTGCTAAGCTCTTTTTGAATGGCTCAGCAAAGCATAGCCATGTAGTAAAATAAATAAATAAATCGCAGCCCAGTAATCAGTAACACACCAAAACATTGCTCCATGTCTCCCAAGACTACTGGAGAAACAGACAATCTGAATTTTGTGTTAAAATAAATTAAGATTATATTTAATTAGTTATTCTATCATTGAGTAAATACTAGACAGATCTTAATGCTTTATTTACTAACTCCTGACCCTGCTCGGGAATATTTCACTTCTCAGATTGCACAAAGACAGCTCAAATTGCATTATTTGCTGAAAATACAAATATCCTGTGAATCTTTGAAACTTGGTGTAGGTGACAAGGAAATTTCACCTACTATATGTGCACCTGAGTTTAACAAGTACATGTACCTGATACAAAGTATATTTAATCGTAAGATAAAAATAAAAAAAAATATTCCTTCTTAAGACCGGTTTTTAACAAACGTCTTTTGGGGGAAAAAAATCAACAAACAACTCAATCCACTGAAAACAAAGTCAAAACAATTTAACTTTGCACATAAAACTTTCCAAATATATTTTCAGTCTGAATTAGTAATAAAAGCAAAGTATGAATAAAAATGCAGTTTTGCCACAAAGTAAATCACAGAGCAGTTCCTAAAAATAACAAAATACTTAATAGCATGAACATTATTTTAGCTTGGTGCAGACATACAAATCCCACTTGACTTCATTGTCTGTCGAAGCACCTTAATAAAGAACTACAGAAAAATGTAAAACAAGAAAAGTTACAAACTTACGCATGCGGGCAAATGTATTTTACATGGGGGCTTTTGATACCTGCAAGCGCCTCTGACCATCCATGCCTGTTAAAAAAACATATTAAATGGCATTTACGGTTTGGCTTAACTCTTATTTCTATGTTGGTGCAACAGCACAGAGAAAGTATGAAATATGCTGAATTAGATCAATATAAACACATTTCTAGAAAATTTTTACATTAAGTGCAGTATGCTATGAATACAGCACTAAACTTAAAAGGTTTGTTCTGCCTCTGAATATTTGTTGCATATATACAGTCAAGGACACTTCATCTAATTTGACTACCACAGTTGTGGCACAGCTGCAGAAGTACCACTTTGGCTCTAGGCAAAACCTGCTCTGTATCTGGATGGGTTTATTAACTTGGGTGCTACAACACATGAACACAGGTATTCTGCTTCCAAGCAGCTCTAGCCTAGAGGCTGCTTTGCTGCTCCTGTAGAGTTAAGGCAGCTTCTTTCAGAGCCAACTTTGCTTTTTCTGAACGAAATTTCTTGATGCGGGAGAGCAGCAAACTGATATCTAAGCTAGCTTCACATGGAGACATCCTAAATTATCAGACCTATTAATTTCGGCTCAGCTGAGCTCAAACGCTCTCAGGCAGACCTGAACAACACTCCACATTGCAGGTAGCTTTTTAATCTCAAGCATGTGCTGTATGAATGCACAGAACACAAGATCTGCACAGCAGATGACTTATCAAGCTTCCTACAAACCAGGAAACTGGAAAGCATAATTGAAATAAACAGCTCTGAAAGACTCACTCCAGAGCTCATCTAGACACGAACCAAGCTGGACCTAAATCTGAACCTGCGCAAAACCACTGCCTGTGCCGACACTTACTTTCTAGAATGCTTAATAGTACCTGTATTTCCTGATTTTTCTCATTATTCAGCGCTCCTAACTCACACACTAAACTAGATACTGGAAAGTTGATTCTAAGCAGAAAACACCTGTAACAAATTTATCAGTGACACAGCTGAACTAATCAGACCAACAGCAGACAAGCCATAAAAGCATATTTGGTTTAGTTTTAACATCATCCTGAAAAGTTAATGAATGCTACCTAAAGTTAAAGACATTTCAAACACACAGACATTTGAAACACTGGCTGTATATCTCAGCCTGCTCGCTACCAATACTTTTATATATACAATTAACAAATTGCGCGTGATATTACAGAAGGCCAAATAAGAATCGAAAGGAGAAATATGACTGAGAAAAAATAGTTAACTAAGAATTTGGGGACAATTTTTAGACAACTATAAAGATTAATTTGACAAATTTGGAAAGCAACGTCATATACACATTTATGCAGACTCCTTAGAACAATCCTCTATTTTGTACCTTTTGTTCAGATTTTGACAAGTATGTACCAATCTTTAAGTGCCATTTATATAGGAGCTAAGAGAGAAAAAGAACATAACCTCTGTTAGACACTTCTTACAGTAAGAGAGATACAGTTGGTAAACTGAAGTGAGCAATTTAAAAATTCACGTGAAGTACAACAGGTCCTTTTAAACTGTGGGAAAATATAAAATTGTTAATTAGCTCTCTTCAGGCGATTCTTTTTTGGGTCATTACTATGGCTTTTGGGGAAAAAAAGATGGCAGTATGTCAAAGGCAGTATGTGAAAGGCAGTTTTAGCTAATCTAATCTGCAGGGAACTAGACGAAAAAATACAGTTTAATCACCATATTTCCACAGAGGTGTTTTGACTTGCTAATCCATACATTCCAGTACGCCTAGTGCATTTGCAAGCGTGAGGACTGTGCGTTAGCTTTGTCACCAAAATGGAAACACCACATTTGTATAAGGCATACAATTTCTGTTAAAGAGCAAATCTTTTTCTTTTTCTTTTCCTTGCCAAAGCCAACATCGACCCTATTTGCAAGAACTCAAATTCTAAAAACTCAAAAGACTCTGCAACCATTTGCTGAACATTTGGTGCCAAGATGCAGAAAGCACTGCTGCCTCAGCTGTGTCCCACCAGCAAAAAGGAAGAGCGATAATGCAAACAAGGTGATGTGTCAGCACAACAAATGAGAGCAAACTTCTCCATTAGTAGAATACTGCCAAGTGCATGAACTTGACTCTTTTTAACTTATAAAGTGTCCAAGTTACACAAGTTTCAATTCTGACATCAGACTTTTTTTTTCAGTTCTTCAGAAAAAGTTTATGTATTAAACATTGCAAGTTTCAATCTACAGACAACATTAAAGTTCCAGGTAACAAAACGGAATTATTTTAAAAAAATATTATGTAATTGCTCCCATAAGGGTGCAGAACAAAAGTATTCACGCTACTTATTTTCAGTATCTAAGTGCCAATTCCTATAAAGTCTTCTACCAAAAAAAGGTTTCAAGACACTCCTAACTTGTTAATTCAATGGCTTTACTGAATGTATACATACATGTCAGTACACACAAGCTTCAAATGGAAATGTTACACCACACCCAGAATGCCTCCCAGAAATTCCCTGTCTTTCCATTTCTACTCAAACATGGAAATAACAGGAGCAAAGCAAACAGGTTATTTCACAGCTTGTTTTGGGTTTTGGGGGGGACTCTGAAGACCGTATTTCAGAAAGAGAAATCTGTAGACATTAGGTGACTACTTAGGAGTGTGAAATGTGACATGGCCTAACTGCACCTACTGGCAAACCTGCAATCCACAAGTCCGGAAAAAAGAGAACTTTAAATTTAGACAAGCACAGGAATAACCAGGAACCCACTCTTGGGAAAGCGAAAGATCAGAAACCCCCAGGCCTTTTTTTCCACCAAGTGTGACTCAAGAACAAAAGAGGGAGCACATTCAGACCAAATTAGGTAAGTGATTGAAAAGAGAGAAGAAAAAGGCTTTAAGGACTTATGCAGGGAAATTTTATGTAAATAGCTGTCACCATCATTCCAGCATATAAGAAGTTTCATCTGTTGGTAACCACCGCAGTCAATTAAGGGCAAAATAAGAAGTAACTTTTAACTGTTCATGCTTTTAAAACACACAGCACTATTAAGCCTTTAAAAGATCTTAATACACACCCGGTATCTCCCAATCCGTGAAGAAAAATGACCTAAAGGAAAAAAAAAAACAAAAAACAAGAACAAAACCAAACAAAAAACCATAGTGGTGTAAGATCACTGAACGGTAAACGCATCAAACCCACGTACCGCAGCCGCCCACGCGAGATCACACCCAGTTCGGAGCACGACAACGACTTTCTCCGGAGGAAACTCTTGCTCCGTTCACTTCCCGCCCCGGGGCCTCCCCGCCGCCGTCAGCGGGCGCACCCC
>NW_009649306.1:1311955-1338409 GCF_000708025.1 Charadrius vociferus
GGAGCCGTTGCCGCCCGCCCGTGGACGGGCGGCTCTGAGGTAAAAGATTAACGCGGTCTCCGCGGAGCCGCCGCAGCGATCTTCGATTCCCACTTTCGGCCTTGTACGTGCCTTCCCGGGCCGGCCTGCTGCGTGTGTGAGAGGCGCCGGCGGCGTGGACTGCGGCCTGGGCAGGCGTGTGGGCGCTGCAGACCCCTGGGATGGGCCGGGGGCAGTTAACGCCTGGGAGGGGAAACCCCTCAGGGGAAGGCCGGTAGAAGCCCGGTGTGCTGAGGAGTGGCAAGTCTGCATACGCTGTTTAAAAGGCAGGCTCTGCACAGCTGCTTCCGTCTTCGGCTTTCCAGTGGTTTCAGAGTTTGAACTGTCTTCCACCTTTAGAACCACCTTTCAAATAGCCAGATATACCTGCCAGATGATATTGCTTTTTTCTAGTATAATTTGTACATGTCAATGGTTTGTTTCCTGTAAAAATCATTTTTATGCTGTATTATCAGGCGTAGAGAGATTACAATATTCTTTAATAGGTGAATATTAAAATAGTAAGTCATGGGAAATGGGGAAACCAGCAAACAGCATTGTTGGACAGAACTCATTTGTCCTCATCAGATCAGATGCCTTCATCACCAAATTAAATCTCTTGGCTTACAGCCAAAGAGTCAATGGTTCTCATTCATCTTGAAATGTATTGGGCTATTCAGCCACTCCGTATTGAAATAACTGGATCATTCCAGTCCATTCCGAATACTTAGACCAACTCTGAGTAAGTATGGCAAACACATTTCTATCAAAATTAAATACTTTGTTCTTTGTCTTCCATTCCATACATCTTTGTCAGATATTTCCTCCCAGAAAGTCAATCTACTCATTGTATTTGCTGGGTGGTATCTGGCTAACATGGATGCGTTTTTGGCAGTTCAAACAGCAGCTGAACGCATGCTACACTTCTCTCACATCCTTCCCACTGGCATGTTCCATACCAGGCAGGAATCTTTTTTTCACAGAGCTTTTGCTCAACAACGTTAATATTTTTATCAGCATTGTTGCATAAAATATGTTGGAGAAGCCTTTGCGCCAGCTGTGTAACACTAAGCATACAGCCTCTTTTTTGCTGTGACTGCTAGGCTTCTTTGATACATATTTATGTATTATGCCAGGGGATGCCTGCTATTGCTAAAATTGGGTTATTCTCACAGGTAGCTTTTTGTGCTTTGGTATCTATCATACAAGTGACATTTTCCTACCTAAATTCAAGGTTCTGCTTAAAGCAGTGAGAGCTTTACAAGGCAAAGTATGCTTTAAACTATGCATTTTTCCCTATTCTAGTGGCTGAAATGGATTTAGATAAGACAATTGGTCCATACTAGCATTTCATGTGTATTGTTATGTTGTGATTTTGGGCTTTTTTTTTTTGAAGGGGGTAAGATGCTCGAGAGATGGGCCCATGCCAACCTCAGGAAGTTCACCAAGGCCAAGTGCAGGGTCCTGCACCTGGGTTGGGGCAATCCCAAGCACAAATACAGACTGGGTGGAGGATGGATTGACAGCAGCCCTGAGGAGGAGAACTTGGGGGTGTTGGTTGATGAGAAGCTCAACATGAGTCGGCAATGTGTGCTCGCAGCCCAGAAAGCGAACTGCATCCTGGGCTGCATCACAAAAAGTGTGGCCAGCAGGTTGAGGGAGGGGATTCTGCAATGGTTGAGATCTGCAATGAGAGCCCTCACCAGACCCCTGCGGCCAGTTCTGGAACCCTCAGCACGAGAAGGATGTGGACCTGTTGCAGCAGGTTCAGAGGAGGGCCGCAAAGATGAGCACAGGGCTGGAGCACCGCTCCTATGAGGACAGGCTGAGAGAGTTGGGGTTGTTCAGCCTGGAGAAGAGAAGGCTCCAGGGAGACCTTATAGCAGCCTTCCAGTACCTAAAGGGGGCCTACGGGAAAGATGGGGAGGGACTCTTTATCAGGGAGTGTCGTGATAGGATGAGGGGCAATGGTTTTAAATTGAAACCGGGTAGATTTAGATTAGGTATTAGGAAGAAATTCTTTACTCTGAGGGTGGAAGAGGTTCCCCAGAGAAGTTGCTGAGGCCCCATCCCTGGAGGTGTTCAAGGCCAGGCTGGATGGGGCTTTGAGCAACCTGGTCTAGCGGGAGGTGTCCCGCTAGGAGGGTTGGAATTAGATGGTCTCTAAGGTCCCTTCCAACGCAAACCATACTATGATTCTGTGATTCTAAGCTACACAGATTTCATACTGAAACTGACAAATTTTTGCAATGTGATTTCCATTTCACCCTTATTAACTCTCACTCATGCTGAGCCGTGGCGTGACCTTTTCTCCAAGACATGATCTGAAGCAGCCGTTCAACATGGAAGGTGATTTTGGTCAAACAGACGTTTCAGGACTGAAAGCGGGATATTACACCGAGAACTACCGTGTGACTGTCACAACGGGAACCGGCCTTTCTGCCCTGTGACTTCTTCGCGGCAGCTTACCTCATGCTGGTCGTCACTCCGGTGAGCCTACACCCTGCACCCCCTGCGCCAATCTGGCTAGGCTAACCTCCCGCCAGACCCATATACCCATTGAAACTGCTGTATCATTTTCCAGTAGGTCCACTTTTTAGACTGAAATAATAAAAGTGATGAAGTACTGCAGCAGTACACGGGAAGTCTCGAATACTAATGCACGTTTCCGCCCCGCCCCGCCGGCGGGGGAGGCTGCGCGACACTGTTGGGAAGGCGCGGGAGGCGCGGTTTACGGTTCTGCCGCAAAGCAGCTCGCACAGGCGAGTGCCGCTGCCGCCCTTGGGAGGTGAGCGGACATGAGCGGGAATGGCGGGACCAAGGCCCTGGAGCTGCTGCAGTCGTTGCCCAGGGTTAGTCTGGCTAACCTAAGGCCCAGCCCAGGCTCCAAAAAGCGGGTGAGTGCCTGCAGCTTTTTCGGGTGGATCGCGGGCATGCTTTCCCTGCAGCGACAGGACTCCTCCTCAGCAGCGGGCACACCCGGCCTTGGTGGCGGTTGCCTCGAGGGTTGTCAGAAGCTCTTTGAGGAGGCTGCGGCAGGCCCAGGAGAGCGGCCTCGCCAGAATAGGCGTGGGAAGGCTGAGGAGTGGTTTGCAGTGTTGTTTGTGTTGGTCCTGTTCTTGCCCTTTGCATGTCTTGTAGCCGGTGTGTGTGGCTGTCCCCACAGAAAACTGGCTGATGAATCACCCTAGCAGAACCCTAGGGCCATCGTTGGGGGACTGGCAGACATAGTAAAAAAGAATGGAATACTAAGTATTTATGGGGTGGAAAAAGGGAAGGTTAAAAGGCTTAAAAAGAAAAGGAATGTGATGCCAGCCAGCACTTCTTGTTACTATTGCTTTCTGTCTCTCTGCAAAATAATAGAGGAGTAAAGAAAAGAAACCAGGAAGAAACCTACCTAGTTTGGGGGAAATATCAGTGAACGGGGGAAGAAATTCAAGGGCTAAAGTCATAGGAATAGAGAACTGACAGGGAGCACCAAGCAGCACTTCACTATCAGTGCTCAAGGCTCCCTAGAGATGCCTACAGTGCTGGTGAGTACTGCATAACTGTAATCCTTTAGATCTATGACAAGACAAGAGAATGGAAATTCCCTCCGAAGCTGTTGGGGTTCCCCTGTCAAGTTACTTCACTCAGAGCTGTGAATGCCCAGCTTGGCCAGGGTCAAGCAAAGTTGGAAGAAGCAGCCCTGTACGGGACTGGAGTGGTGATTCTCAAGGTCTTTCAAAGTAATACAGGCTCCAAAACGGTATTTTCGGGCTTAGCATCCACAAGTTGTGAAATAGCCTGAACTTGAGGTTTACTAGAACTGATGCTTTCGTGCCAGTGTTAGTTCTCAGGATTTTTTTGTTTTTGAAGGTAGCTGTTTGGTTTAGGAATATACTTTTTTTCTTTTTTTTTTTTTTTTGATCTTGAAATCAGATTTTTGTATGCTCCCTGGGTCTTTAGCAAGTAACTTGCGACTCCATCTAGGAAATGAGCATTTTTTCCCTGTGTTACTGC
The DNA here is from genome assembly GCF_000708025.1 of Charadrius vociferus. Lineage (NCBI taxonomy): Eukaryota > Metazoa > Chordata > Aves > Charadriiformes > Charadriidae > Charadrius > Charadrius vociferus. Next base: position 1,315,976 of record NW_009649306.1, read on the forward strand.
AACTGTTTGCCTTCAGTTAGAGTTTGTACCGGTGACCTCAGCTCTGTTTCTCTAATATTTTTTCTTTTGGTGTCTGATAACCTTATTCTGTGATTAATGAAGTTATCAAATAAGCAGATTTAAGAGCATTTGACCTCACAAACAGAAGTTGTGGAAAGAAAAAAGTTTTGGTTGGCTCCTCTGACAATCTGAAGTCTGGTCAGTGTAATGATACATTTGCGACCAGATATTGTTGGTGTATTTGTGTTAACTAAAGTCACCGTTTAATCTGGTGTGTGTACAGGCAATTGCCAGAACGGGTGGGCCAGCTGTCCCCTCCCTCTGTCTCCAGTTGCTCTCACCTGCTGTTTATTTTGTACTGCTGCTAGATGTTCTGCAGTCAGCCAGAGCAGGGAACTAAACCAGCTGCAAATTAGTTACACAAAAATTAGTTTTCATCTAGTTTAATTCCCTGACCTGCCCAAAGCAGAGCAACACAACTGCTTATGTCAGCGCAAGAGGTGCTGTGAGTAAAGAAGCATAGCATGTGGGCTGGGGACAAGTCGGCTTCCTTTGGTGGCAGGGATAGTCTAGTCTGGCATAAAGCTGCACTTGAACTCTATACTATTTAGTGTTAATACAGGTAAGATGTGCATCTTAGGTCAGACAATGTTCCAAATACATTAATGCATTTTTATTTTTTTTAACTGTATGTCCATACTGATTTTTATACTAATATTTCAGTGCACATTAAGTGCTAAATAACTTTGGAAAACTTACAGACACAATAAAGAGTGTAAAACATCAAATTTTATGTCTTTATGATGTTAGGCTAATAATCAAGTACCATGCTGTAATGAGCAGTTTACAGACCTGAGTTTTACTCAGTATTCTGTGCTGCAGTCTAACTGCATAGAGTGATTTGTAGGATTAGGGGTGCTCGAAGTTTGGCTTTCTAAGTGTTGATTAAAAAAAATGAGAAATTTAAGAGGCTTACTGCGGCCTCTTTAATACTGAATTATTTGCATCATTATTTATCCAACAGTGACTATGCTGTGACTTCACTCGAGTTAGCTTATAAGCGGTACAAATACTGTTTGGAATGTGTTGCTTTACATGTCTCCCAGCCTGACTGATTCACGCTGAGGAACACAATGGAAAATAGAAAATTTGTGAATTGCGTTGTGCAGATATGAGACTAGTTAGCAACATGACATTGCTCTTTCCACATGCGTTCACACTCTAATGAATGTTTGCTTAAATGGGAAAAACTTGGTAAGATCAAATGGAAAGGAGGCACAGATGTGATCGTGCCTCTTGGAGCTCAGCACTGAACTCTGTCCCGTGCAGCACGGCAGTAAGGATTGTGAAGCTTGTGGCTCTGTCTTATCCCTGATAAAACACGAAAAAAGTCAAAGTGAGCCTCAGTGCTGCAAATTTTTCAGTATATGAATTAAATGAAGTCACCTTACAGGGAAAACTATTAGGTCAGAGTGAGCTGGCACTGCTTCCTTTAATAGCAGTCACCCCCAGCTGCTCATTGCAAGCCTTGCTTACTGCCTGTTTTGTAATCCTATGGATATTTGCACGCCTGTGAATTGTACTGAATGGTGCAACTGACCTGGATTTTAATTTAAAAAAAAAAAAAACAACAAACAGTTTTACCTTTGCTTATCTCTCTGATCCCATTCATCACTTAGCTGTGCAAGTGCTTCTGCTGGCACAAATAGGAGGTGAGTACAAGAAGATTGCTGAACTGCTACTTATGGCTGTAATGCTAATTTAAAGCGCTCAGGAAACTAACAGCTTAGTATCGCAGTCTTAATTAAAAAAATAATAAAGGCTTAAAATACAGTATTCTTTTGATTTGTAGTCAGTAGCAATTGCAACATCTTCAGGCTCTTCAGAAAGTCTAAGTCCATGAAAATAATTCTATGTGTGTGTAGCATATATAGTTTGTTCCCCTGTCCCTTGAAGTAGAATTGCTTTATTTTTTTTTTTATTCTTTTCAAATTTCTTTTTTCATTGTTAGTGTTGGAGCACTGAGCAACTTTCTCATGAAGTAGGAGGAAATATCAATAGTTAATTCAGGAAAATTCTCTAACTTGGAGAGTACAGAGTGGAAGAAGTAGGATTAAATACTAGTATTCCTTTTATCACAATATGTGTTCCTGTAAACTTTCAGACTATTTGCAGTGCCTGCCTAGAGCTGTGCTCTGCAAAAATCACATTAACTGCTTTTCTGACTATTTTTCCTCTTGAAAAGAGCTATCTCTTTCCTCAAGAATCAGCATTTTGCTCAGTTGTTTATGTCTGAAATCTTATGTTCTATAGATGCTGATCTCCAAAGTAGTTGACTAAATGTATCATTGATTGTTTTCAAGGAGAAAAGACGTGGCCGTGGAAGATATGGAGGTAGAAAGTGTGGTCGAGGTCACAAAGGAGAAAGACAAAGAGGAAATCGCCCCCGATTAGGCTTTGAGGGTGGCCAGACTCCATTTTACTTGGCCATACCAAAATATGGGTTTAATGATGGACATAGGTAAGTTTCTTCACACTTACTCAGATGTTAATCGTTGTCTGCTTTTTCTTGATCTTTCTTCTGAAGCCAGAATCTAATATGCCAGAACAGGCATAGTAGACATTCCTCTCAGATTATTAGCCTTCTTACTAGCAAACTCTCTCATTTCTTGTGAGATTATTTTTTAAATGACTATTTTAATTTCTGTTGTTTTACAGCTCTGGTTATTTGCCCTTTTGTTTGCATAATCCCTCATATGTAGCAGGTTACCCTTCCTCTTACAGCTGAGGGCATGTCTCCTCTCAGATCCCTCCTCCATACATGCTTATTTCTCCCTTTGCCTGATTGCACAGCAGATAACTAATTGAACTGACTGGAAACAGTCCCATTGACTCGGGTGAGGGTGTTAAGCATGGAAGTGTAATCCAAAGCCTTGCTTTGGTATTTCTCGGCTTTATTCACCTGAAGCTCTGATCTGCTCCTAGCCAAACAATTCAGCTTCTCTTCATTACTCTTCATTACACTCACTTTTTTAGCCCTGCAGCACTTCATTCTTTGTCTCCACTCCATCTGTTCCACCTAGAATCTCAACAAGCTCTTTAATATTAAATCTCTTGGATGAAGCCACAATTTTTCTCCTCAGACATTCTGCCTTGTTTGACACTTCAGTGCCCCTTTCACGTTGTGCTTCTTTGTGCCATGTCCTTCTTTCAGCTTTTTAACATTTAAAATGATTCTTCTAACCAGTCACTGTTCTTAGCTGGAGGTCTGTATGCCAGTCTTTTATTCATTTCCTTCACTATATTGGCGATTACAAATATTTGTTTGTTTGTTGTTTAAAGCTGTTTTTGTTTCCTAAGATGGCATGTATGTTACCTTGGTCACTAACCATTTTGTTGCTTTTGGGTATGGTCATGAAAGCATTGTATGGATACAGAAATTGCTATAGGCTGTAGTAACAGAAAAAGGTGCCACACCCAGTTCAAGAATGAAAGGACTTACATGAATTTATTTGTGAATTGTTAAACTTAGGTTGATTTTGTTTCTTTTGCTCTTATAACTTCATCAAATACCTGTGGATTTTTTATATTTCCATTCTTTGTGCATGCAGTATAACCTACAGACCTGTCCTGATTATCAAAGGTTTTCTCTCTCAGTCTTCCTGGTTTTGAAGTGTGATTCAAGCTATATTTCCAAGTACTGTCATTTCCTCCTGTTTGCTTTACTTATTATAAGAGTAAATGAGAAGCAGTGTCGATAGCTGAAGACATGGTGTAGATCTACAGTCCCACTAAGGAATGCAGAATACAGAATGCAGGCGCTGAGCTGCTTATGTTAACGGTTGTCACAAGCTCATGAATAACCAACAGCAATAATCCAAGTTTTTGCAGTGACAAGAAATTAATAGGGTCTTGCTGTTTTTAACAGCATCTGACAGCATGGGAAACAAAAAAGTACTCTGTAGTTTCTTTTCGATGTTGGCAAATTTTCAATGCCAGGTTATTGTAAATGTTGTTCTATTGAACATTGTAAATACACTTGAGAAGACACAATTGTGGCAGGATGGGAGCATGCTGAACAATGTCTCTGCCTGTTTATCTTCACCTCACTTTTCTTTCTGTCTGCAGTGGTGTTCCTCTGTTTTTGAACTTTTGCTGTTAGGAACTGTCAGACAGTGCAAATTCTGTTGTCTTACTTAGCTTGCCAATAACAAAGATAAGCTTCTCAATTTTTCTGTTACCACTCACAGATTTCCAATAGCAGTGGTTAAACTGATGGTATGAGAAAGTTTTGAGCATCTGCATAAATGGCATGCAGTAGGCATAGACACTGGGATCAGGAAAGCTATTCTAAGGATTGGTTTGTATAGTAAAGTTAAAACTTCATAAAATGCAAAAGTGGATTCTGTTGAAGCTGGTGGCTATTGACAAAATATTCCAGTTTCTTTGGGGATATGGGTTAATGCGTATTTTCTCAATATTTCTCTCCCTTGGTGCTATTTTGAGGAAGATTCCATTCAGTACTTGTGAGGTGTCAAGTACAGTGGTAATGGACTGAAATCTTGTTGGATATAGGCAAACTATGCAGGAGCATGTACAGGGTTTGGCTGATAGTCTTTGACTAAATCCGTGTGTGTATATTTGGTTTTGACTATTTTTTTTTGTCAGATTTTCTGAATGTATTGGTGAAGCTACCAACCTGGATTCACTTTAAAAATGGTAGTTATTTAGAATCTTGTTGGCTGACCAAGAAATGCTGACACTTCAATTTCTCCATCTTTTTTTGCTTGCTTAAACCAATCGGAGAGGATTCTGGAGTAAATTGAGCTCAGCGACAGCGAAATGATTAATGTCATATTGGAGGCAGGGATATGTGAGCAAACCTGAATGCATAATGGAGTCTTGGGCTGTAACTAGGGCTTGTATTTGCATTAAATTAAACTTAAAATTTTCACTTATGGGTGGGTCTGGTTTAAACATTTACTCAGTAGTTTTAGGAGCAGGTAGAAAATGGAATGCCGTGTGCTGCATCTTAGTTGACCAGTTCCTATTAAAGCCTCAATTTTGTAAACTTCTCATTGTTTTCTTTGGTTTTGTTTTGTTTTGTTTCCTCTCCCCAGCCTCAGACGCCAGTATCAACCGCTCAGTCTTCAGAGGCTGCAGTACCTGATTGATTTGGGTAGAGTTGACCCCACGCAACCAATTGACTTAACCCAACTCACTAATGCCAGAGGTGTAACAGTGCAACCGCTCAAAAGGGATTATGGTGTCCAGCTGGTGGAGGAGGTATGCGCACAAGACACTTGTTACTTGAGGCATCGTAAAGCCTTGGGGTTTCAATTTTTCCATAGCAGGCTGTTTTGGAAGCATCTCAGCTTTTCTAAATTTGCTGTGGGATTTTTGTGGTAATAAATCCACTAGAGGGCACTGTGTGCTAGCAAAAAAAAAAAAAAACAACCCCAAAAAAAAACCCCATGGATGATGTTTTAAGACCTGAGACACTACAAAAATAATAGTTTGACTTTTCGTTATGTGCTCCTTAACAAGTATTTTGCAACAGAAGACTAGAATGTACTGAAAGAAATGTATGAGTATTTTGGACAGGCAAACTTTTTTTCATTCAGCTGAGGTGACTAAGTGAGAGCAATTTTGTTACCCATCTTGGTGCAGGGAACCAACAAATCATAATATTTTGCAAGGTTTAATGTTTCTAACAACTTTGCAGAGAAGAATACATATATGTCCTAAAATACTCATTTTAATATTACTTTAATATGTATTGATTTACAGGGTGCTAATATCTTTTCAGCAAAAGTAAATATTGAAGTGCAGAGGGCATCTGAATTAGCAATTGCAGCCATAGAAAAAAATGGTGGTGTTGTAACAACATCATTCTATGATCCAAGGAGTTTGGGTAAGAATTTCTTTTTAATTTCTGACTTTTTTTTTTTTAATGTGTGAAGATTAAATGATCCAAATCAAAGTTTCAAACATAGTTCTTACTGCAAAAACATCTACTACTTCTATTCTAAAAGCTTCAACAACACATTGTTATACTAATGTTGAACCCTAATGCATCCTCAATTTTGCTTTTTTTAACCATTCACCTGTTTAGCCCTACTGGTGCTAGTAGTCATTTACCAATCAGTCAGTTAAAGAAATCAAATCCAAGTAGCTTTGTAAACAGAGGAACTAATAAAAGATCGTTTCTTTGAATTTTTGTCTTCTTTCTCAGGCATTTAATAACCATAAGAAAATTCAGGAAAAAAATTACATTTTTAAAAAACACTGTGGATGTTTATGTTTTTAATTTAAAATACGTTTCCAGTTAAAGTGAGGAAATAACTAAGTTACAGAAGCTTAGAATCGTTCCAGTTAAAATGGCTATTGTTTTCAGAACACTTTCACTGGAGAATGAGGCTTTGCTTTGCTTGAGGCTGCATCCTGCCTAATATTCATTCATGCAGTTTTTATTGACAATAATGGAGCTTTCATGTGTGAATGACGCTGAGAACAAGAAAAATAGACATTTTTAGTGTGCAAAATATGTTACTCTGGAGTGATACAATTTATTTTTTTCCAATCCAGAAAATAATCAAGATATTAAGGTTAAAAGGATCTAGAATGTAATTTGCCAAACTCAATAAAACTTGAGGAGGAGAGAGTAGTTGCACAAGTGACTAAATAGGTGCACATGCAATTGATTCTTTATTTAAAATACTTACTTACATTTGTTACTTACAGACGTTTGTTGGTACACTGTAAATAGCCATGCAAATGCATTGCTTCTGACCTGGAAGTCAGGCCTTTAAATAAATGGTGGCATCTACCTTGGTGACTGTATCTTTCCAAAGTAGGCATTCTAAATGTATAAAAGTAATGACTTTTCATAAGTCTGACAATTCAGACTGTCACTATAAATATCAGTTAAAACAGAATTGTTTGTTTGGTTACGTGAAACTTGTAAAACACTATCTCATTCTGAACAAGAATATTCTTAAGACTTGTTTATTTTGCTTGATACTTTTTAACAAGAGTTTAACAATTTATTTAGCACAAAATACTAAATAAGAAAGTGTTACTTAATGTCTTTAAATATGTATTATAAAGGATCTGATTTTCTCTCATGTTTGCCCACAGAAATTTTATGTAAGCCAGTAGTATTTTTTCTGCGTGGCCAGCCTATTCCCAAGCGAATGCTTCCACCCGAAGATCTAGTCCGTTACTACACAGATGCCAGGAATCGTGGGTACCTGGCAGATCCATCCAAGGTTGCAGAAGCCAGGCTTGAACTTGCCAAGAAATACGGTTATGTCTTACCAGACATAAGTAAGGATGAACTCTTCAAAATGTTAAGCATGCGCAAGGATCCTAGACAGATATTTTTTGGTCTTGCTCCAGGATGGATCGTAAACATGGCAGACAAGAAAATTCTAAAACCAACTGATGAGAAGCTGTTAAAATACTATAGCTCATGAATTCAGAACTGGAGACAACTGCAGGTGCACAGGAAACATCTGGGTATGAAATAATGGATACTAAGTGGTGTTTGTTTTTTTTAAGACTCCTGTTATACTAGACAAAACATAAATTTTTGTTTATGTAATCTTCTGGTGTAGCTCTCAACTTTTTTTATTGTCACAATACTGTGTATGAAAAGTCTTAACATTTGGAAACAGTGTGGAGTCTGACATAAAGTGTGTGTTCGGGCACTTTCTCTTGCAATGATTTGCCAGTTATTTTTTTTCAGACAAAATGTTTTGATGTTGCTTTTATTTCAGAGGATGATTCCAAAGAGTAACTTGACCTAATAATTAGTTTATATTTTTCCCCCTCAATTTTAAATTGGAAACATGGCTGTACAAAACTAATATTAGTTGTACAATCATATTATATAACACTGTATCTTATATTTTAGAAAATGGTATCTTGAATACCTCTAAGAGGTAGACAATCTATTTTTGGGTGGGGGAAAATTAAAAACAAGCAGAAATAACAAAGTACAGAAGAATTCATTAACTTCTTCAATTACATAGTAATGGTTTGGATTTTTCCATTGTCATCAGTAGCACTAGAGCTTGAGAGGTCTTGGTCTTTGGCATATTCCTTCAGATGGAATTGAGAATGACAGGATGTGCAGTTTAAAGGAACTTTCTATCTAAATTAAAAAAAAAAAAAGCTACCTCAAATCAATGGCTTTTATTATTCAGACAGAATTTAAAACTTGTCCAGACACAAATGTAATGTCATTAATAAAAATGCATAGCAGAATCCAGAGTCAATGAATATTAGACAGTGACAGTTGATTGTGAGGGATGGGGATGTGGTGGACAAAGTACACAATTAGCGTTCAGTTTTCAGGTTGATCACAGGTTGTGTATGTGACAGTGGACAAATGAATTTAGATGTGAAAAGTTATGAACAAAGTATTTTTATGTGAAAGTATTTTAATCACATTGACTTGATACAATCTTGAAAAATATTTTCGAACAAATATTTTTTTAATCAATCTCACCAAAATACTATATTACTACTATGCAAGAGTATTCTAGATTTCATGCGGAAGCTTAAGGGTGGGCATTTGGGATTATGAACCAAGCAGTAAATTGAAAGATGAGAGAGGAGACTAAGTTAATCTATCAGAACTTGATCTGACTCCTCAGAAGTTAATGAGATGCTTCGCAATTACGTGAACTTCATTGGAAGCTGGATTTGGCTTTAAAATAGTGATAATTTGTTTATTAGGATGCAGGAAATAGTACGAAAGACCAGCGCACAAGACTAAGTCTTGCTTTCTAATTTTCATGTGCCTTTGGAAATGCTACTTACAGTTTCCTGTAGCTGCCAAACCATCCTATCTCTTTGGGGAAGCCCTCTGAATGCCAGAATCCCCTGCTTCTGGTGTATAACACCTGTACTTCACTTTTATGCCTCAAAGAGGGGGGAAGAAAAATTTTAAAAATATCTTCTTTTTCTTTCAGAGAATAACAAGAAGCGGATGAATTTTTTTGTTGGTGTTTGTCGACCAGGCCAGATTTTTGCTTCACTCAACAAACTGCCATGTCAATAAATATGAGCATCTGTAATCACAAAACAAAATAAAACAAGTCTTTTATTCCATGATGATTAAATAATCTGAAATCCAGAGATTAACAATGGAAGGTCACTAATTTTTGACCACTTACTCTCCAGTGTCTATTGTCCGTTGTTAATGTGTGTAAGATGCTATCAGTAACGGTCATTCTCCTGACTTGTGGTTTAAGTATAGGTGAAACATAGCAAAACAACACCAATATAAAATTGGATTGTGAATAGCAGGAATTTGCTCTTAGTGGCATTAACATTCATGTTTTATAAGGTGCAGAACAATTTTTTGGCACATTAAGAATAATACCATGTGCCAAAAAAAGTATAGCTAGTGTTAACTTGAATGTGAAGTAAATAACTTTCTCACTTTAGATGTATCCTGTTCTGCATCCTGATGATTGTTGGTTTGGAAACTTAAATGACAAGCAATATTATTTTTTTAAAAACTTTTTTTTCTTTTTGTTATTACAATACTACTGCCTCCATTTGGGAAGGAGTTAGAGGGGGGGAAGAGTATTTATTGCCTTCCCTTATTTGTGCCATAATGTTTCTGTTTTTATGAATCGATTCACAATTGTATTTTGTGGAGGTGGTGGTACTCAACAGGAAAGCTACTTAACTGGAAGCGAAGAAGGAAGTTAGTCATATTAGTGAAGACCAGAAGACAAAAGTGTTTATGTATCATTGTGTATTTTTGGGAGGAGAAGAGGGGGGAAGGCAACTTTGTTTCCACTCCTGCTCTTTGTATTAAAATGAACAAACTGCTCTCAGCAATTTTTTTTTTTCTAAATCAACTTCTTTGATATACGCACGCGTGCATGCGCTGGTTTCTGTAGGCTTCTAAATGATTTTCAGGTGAAAGGGTAACTTGGATAAAATGATAACAGTGAAAGAAAGAATGAAAACAGGAAACAGATGTCTGGTGACGTCGAGGGATTGGATAGCACTTATTCAGTGAACGACGTCTTAGTCACAAGGCAGCTGTATCCTGGCTCTGATACTATAACACTACAAATACCTTGGAGCCAAAACAGCCACGTTCCACAGAATCCGGTCATTCAACTTTATAAAGGTGATCTTTTATCATCTTATAATTGGAGAGGGCAAAAAGGGCTGTATGTTGCTTTATTTAAAATATGCAATGCTTGTCTTTTTTTTTTTTTTTTTTCTCTCTTCTGTTTACAGTAGCTAGTATTTTGTAATGGTGGTTCTGATTTTTATTTACTAGTGAAAAAAGTGACAAGGCTATAGAGGATTTCCTGTTCATTTTATCTCATCAGGAACACAAGTCTCCTGGCAACTGACTACAGAATTATCAAAAGCCCAAGTAACTTATTGACAAGGTTTCTAATAAATATGTAATAAACAGCTTCCCAATGGACTTGTTTATATGAGGGGCAGGCTCACTGATGCAAGACTCTAAGCCAGCACTGGTGTCTGAGGCCATTCTCTTTAGTTAGGAGTATGTACCATGTTTTCATGTTTATAGGATAAATGATTGCGTTGGATATCCTGTTTTGATAGGGGTTTTTCATATGCAACAATGTATTACACAGCAAGAAGTACCCGATCTGCTGTAACCGGAAAAGCACTATCGAGTAGCTGAGGAAAAGAAACGTTATTTGTGCCATAAAGTACCGAAAGCCATGTTAAATTTTATCAAGAACATCATACTTTTGAATAGTTCCTTGATAAAACTGATTACATATTTGAGAGTCAAATCAAAATAAAGGCCTCTGAATGAGTACATACCTTGTTATATCATACCTTGATAATTAGAAATCACCATTTCTTAGGAGATTGCCTGGCTGCTATTGGTAGTCTGTACTATCCTTACAGGTGGCTTACTGCAGACTCAAACTGAAGCAAGTTAAAATAAATGCAGTTTCCCTTTTACTTACAGGTACAACAAAGACACGCTGGCTTTTAATTCATTATACTTCATAGTATAGTATTTGCGTTTAACAATCAAAAGTTGACTGTACCCTTCACTGATTTCCAAAAAGGAATAAATGAATAAATCGATGGCCCTGATCTGAATCTTCACTGGCAGTGTGCCAACATTGTTTTGACATACGAGCATAATTGATGTTAGTGCTCCAGGAAGTCATATAAAAGTGATCAGTTATGAAAATAGCTTCCCATTGCTATTTTATTATTTTCTATTTTATAGCTAAAACTTGAAATGCTAATGCAAAGCTAATGTTGCACTGTTGAACGGTTATGACTTCTGTAAAAATTTGTCTCTATCTGAAATTGTTACATGAGGTTTGTATTTTAAAATATTTAAGTGTTATATTTACATATATCTAAGATGAGAAAGATGCTGTGTCTGTCTAACATGGCCAGTTTAATATTCCATATGCAGATTTACTTCTTGAAGCTTCTTGATCGGTGATCAGATGGCAATAGTTTTACATAACTTGCAGTCTGTACTTCAGTTTGTTGTGTTAAGGTTTAGTCTATGAAAAGATGTAGTTACAAGTCCTGGTGTGACAGAATTCTTACCCATTAGGAAAATAATGAACTTCTTAAGATCCTTCATCTCTTAGCGCAGGTGGCCCATCTTGGTCTTTTGCAGCAGAAATATATGGCATTGTCTAAAGAATTACTGGTTTCTCAGTGGAAGCAAACTATCCTCAAATCTGTTCTGTCTCCTTTGGGTAATATTCCCTCTGTTGCATCTGCGTCTTCCCAAGGTCTCTTCTCACTTCTCCTGTTGTAGTGGTGGGAACTACAGGGCTCAATCATTCTCACAGTGTCATCCTGTCTGGCCCACTCTGGGTTTGAAAATCTGGTTGTTTTATGTGCCTCTGGAGCAGGAAAAGTGTTGATCATTCCTGCATCTGTTTATACGAGGGGGTTTTTCGTGGCTTGAGTTTCCTGGACTGGTGTTGCTTTTGTTGTTAAAAATGTCAGCAGCAATGTTGTTTACTTGTTAACCTTCTAGATTCCAAGGCACGCACTGACAGAGTTGAGGGCCTTTGAGGAATGGAGTCGGAGTTTATTCAGAGACAAGGCACACTTGTCGAGGGGAATCTTGTGCACTTAACTCAGAGTTACACACACTAGATAGAAGTCTTAATGGATTGGCAATTTTGCGTTCAATGCATCAATGCCCAAATCAATCTCTCCTTTCACCTTTGGAAACCCAGCCTCTGTGAGGTTCGTTCTAGTTTCACGATAAGATTGTCTTATATGCTCTCTAATCTATATATAAGGGCAAGTTATCCTTGAAAGTCTGCTGTTTCTTGATGTTTATATTTTATTGTTATTCCGTGGGCAGGTAATGACAGCTAGAGGTATGTACATAGAGCAGTCTTTGAAAAGTAAGTTGATGTGTAGATTTACAATAAGGTAGTTTTCTAAGGATTTTTTTGTGATGCTAGTGTAGTTTGCCTTGCCTTCCCAATGTGAAGTACCTTAAATTAGGAAAATAAATTCACTCTTAATGTCTGACAAGTGAGATGCTTTCTTTACTTTGTTGAATGTAGCTGCAGTTCAGAGCTTCAAAAGTTGGAATCCAAGTTCCCTATAAATTTAGTATCGTGAGATATTGTCTTAATTTCAATATAAATGCAAGTCTAAATTTACATTGCTCTCATGTAGACAGTTGTTTGAGCCCTTTTCATAGTCAGTAGAAATCTGGTTGATACAGTCAGTGGAACTTGGAGAATCACTGCGTTTAACCTGAAGCAGACATCTGAGCAACTAAATTGCGCTCCAGGCTCCACTGACTGTGACTGTAGTTTTAACATATAGTGCCCCTGTATATACCTAAAACATAAGTATCTGGGACTGAATGCCACTCTGTGTTTTCAGTGGCCAAAGATGCTTGAAATTAATGGTGGGAAGATCTCCTTGTGGATCACAAGTCACCAGTGTGGATTGCTTAGCTCAGCACTGGGGACTTCTGAAGTTTGATGTACTAGGTTGTGTTTGTCTTTGAAAATAAGCATGCTAATTTAATAAAAAACAAATCAGGTGTCTTGGTGCCACAAGAGGTGAAATGCTGGCAGTTAGATGATTTATGTTATTTAACAGCTATTGAAGAGCACAGCTTTTCCAGGATACAGAAATTGGTGGCATCCTCACTTGGAAACCTCTGACTTTCAAGGTGGATGACTCCTAGTTCTCAGCTCTGCACTCATATTGCCATTCAAAATTTGTCTACCTGCCTTCTTTGACCCTCTTGTAATACGTTGCTAATGTTTGTGCTAACTCTGTGCATTTCCTCTGTAAGAAAAGCATCGAAATTCAAGTTGCCTGAACTTGCAAATGAGGAAAAATGGGAGAGGAGGATAGTGTCCCTCTGAGGTGTCTACTGCAGCAAGTGGGGCTTATAATGGCCAGAGAAGGTGACTGAGGTTCTTAAGCACAGATGTTGTCTCACTGCTCTCTGCGAACATGCAGTCCAGTGTGTCTCTTGGGGTCCTCCCTACAACTGCTGTGACGAGTTGTGGTGTGTGTATAAAAGAGATTTGGGACTGATCCTCCTACAGATTTTGACTTGCCATTTCTCCTGTTTTCAGTGATTTCTGGGCCCCTGAAACCTCATAGATGTGTTTGGGTTTTAGTGCAGAGGCAATCATTAAACCTTTTTTGGCTTTTTGTTGGGTTTTCTTGGTTTTGTTTTTGTTTTATTTTGGCAAAGCAATCACACTAATCACCACAGCAGGCAGTCTGGGTATGGGCTATGTACTAGGCTTGAGGCTGTTCCAGGCAAAATATTATTCTACTTGTTTTATGTTGGGCTTGGCTAGCTTGACCTTGCTGCTGCCCTGACGTCTAGAACTTGTGAAATGTCTGGGCTAATTGTGACTTTGTTGTTGGGTTTTGTTGTTATTGTTGTTGTTGGAAGGCTCCAGCCCTGCCAGGTTCATCATTTAAGACAGGTGCTTACTGTGGAATGATCATGAAATGAATTACCGTAGGGAGGATGTGAACGTGTTGCAAAATTCTACCTGGGTCGGTATTTCTGCACTCATTTGTATGTATCTGAGGGAATCGAAGCACTGGGATGCTATGATTCTGTCTTTAGTTATTGTGGAAAAGTTTATCTGCCCATTAAGAGAACCTAAGAAGAAGATGAAGGGTAAAAAGCTGTCAAGTCGTTTTTGCTGCATCTTGTGAGAAGTGCATGTTTTCCCAGTTCAAACTGTTGCCCTCAGCTGAGCTGGATGACTTTGCTTGCAGCATGTTAGGAAACTGCAATGGCAGCAGACCATTATGGGCAATGACGTGCAGCTATGGTACTATAGTTGGCCCTAGCCAAAGAAAAGATAATCCGTGCAGACTTGGGAACATGAGAATCAAGGTATGAAAGTCTCCCTCTGAAGAGATTCCAAAATCAGAAATGTATGAGTATTCTGCAAACCCCACTGAAACTCTGCTGCATGTTTAACTGCTCTTTGTTTTTGCTGATTGTACTGTTATGAACTGTAAGTATTCAAGAAATCATTTAAAGAATACATTTTAGGTTTTCTTTGTTGTCTTTAGAGTTTTCAGCCCTGCAGGGATCTTGTTTCCAAGCATTGTTCCTGGATCCAGCAAGGCTAGAAGCAAATTCAAGAAGTGGGAGCCAGCGTTTTCATGGGATGGCATTATTCCAGGAACTGGTGCTTTGGGATAAACAGTGAATGTTGTGAGGCTTGCAAAACAGTTACTGATTCATTGCTTATACCCTGCTGATTTCTTCATTGTTTGAGAGCATAACTCCTCTGCTGTCTCTGCAGTTGACCTCCAGTCACGTCTCAGCATGAAAGAAACACGCTGTGGTTTCCAGCATCCAAACCTGAGGGTAACAAATATAACGTTACCAGGTACATAAAAGCATTCTGCACAAACAACGTCCTCCTCTGCTCCTTTCCCCAAATTACAAGACTGCTACGATCATTTGTAGTGCCGATAGTTGCATCTGCTCACTGGGACAGCGAGGAGGTCCGGTGTCCTTCTGGTACAGGCAAGGCTGACACCTAGTGACCACAGGCATTTATTCCTATGGGAATTTGCTGAAGTCTGGCTCAGTGTCTATTCGCTCTATTCTAAGTCTGGAAGGTTTAAACTTCAACGTGAATAGTTCGTTTATTTCATCATCATTTTAACCTTTGTTTTCAGTGTTTCTAGTGTGCTCTTCTAAAGAAGAAGTTAAGGTAGCTTGAAAGCTTGTTCAGGCTTAACATTGGAGCTATGAAGTTTCTGCGTGTAGTCTCCTGGGAGCTGTGCGTTGCAGCTGCTCTGAGCAAATGGTGAGATGGCTGATAGCAATCAGCGGTGAGTTCAGAATATGGTCCTTTTGTGCTTTTTCCTTAACAAAATAATGGCTGACCTTACTGTTTGGATTCTCTTTGCTCGTCTTGTTTTAAAGAATCCAAAATCAAACATAATGGGATATTCTCCAAGTTGCAGAATTTTCTGTCTACTGAAGTCAGCTGACCAGGGGTGGCATCTTACAGTGCTGCTGCCACCTGGAAGGTGCTACCTGCTCCATCATCATTGCAGATCCTGCCGGAAATACTTTTGAGTTCTGTGCCTTAGCGAACAGCATATTAAAGGAAGAGTAAAACCCAGCTAAAAGACTCATTCAGAATGCTTCTCATTTTTCTTTGGTGATGTAGATTAACGTTTCAAGAGTATAACATACTGCTGAGAATTGTGTGTAACCTTTACTAAAAGGAATAGCCATATACATTTGGGGAAACAGCCACCCCAGTGTGAACCAAAGCAGTTTTCTCCTTGGAAGAATAATTATTGACTCCAAAAGTAGACTGCGGAGGTTCAGTCTAAATGAACCATGTCTCAATGGTTCCGGACATTAGTAGGTTTCACATGAAACCCTACTGAAGCCCTAAAGAAGCCTTCTTGGAGCAGTCCTTGGGACTGGAGGAATTTTTTGTGTTTTCAATGCCCTTTGTCATTTAAATGTTTCTTGAAATATTGGAAATAACCATTTTGGTTGATTCAGCATGACTCTTTGCTACTAGCACTGTGTTTGGCTACACAAAGAGTCAAAGCTCAATGTTTTTCTGTGACTGAAAGGAAACTTTGATTCTTCCTGAATGAAATAACTAGGAACTTGCACAAGCCCTCTGTTGTTGAACGGAAAAGGCAGCCTTTTTTTCCTTCAGATAATCTTTTATATCTGACTCAGAACTTTACGTGTGGCTCAGGTTCTGTATCTGTGGCATGTTTCTAATTAGCCCGTGGAAAAAATAAAGGTTCTGTATTCTAAAATCCACTGATTTTTCGTCTGCTAATCGTCTCTGATAGGATGTGCCTCTGGAGAGAGGGCTAACAAATTCCCCGAGGCAAAAATTTCCATCGAAGGCGGCAGATTCCAGTCTCTGAGCAATACAGGCCTCCAAATAGCCATCGTCTTTCCGTAAGTCTGGGATTCAGGTGCTCGGACATTGTGTAAACAAAACTTAGTTGTGTTTTTTTTTTTATGCAGTGTAGTCCACATCATCACAGACTCTTTTTTTTTCCATCATCGCAGCTTTCGCAATTCTGTTCCAGGGCTGCGAGGGCACCACCAAGCCTGACTGACCATCCTTGCCTGACCCACTGGCCGGTGTCCTGTTCCCCCTCCCCAGGGAGGTGCCCGATGCCCGGGGCTGGGGATGCCCTGGTGCCCCCGGCTGCCCTGCTCCTGGCTGGGGTGGTGGGAGAGGAGGGGACAGGCTGCCAGCCCCTGTCCTGCTGCTCCCTCATGGTGCCATGACACCAGGAACGAGAGTAGGAAAACTGTCCAAACACACACATGCAGTGCAGTTCTTTTTCCTTGTCTGAAAAACTGACGGTGCAATTTGGTGTCTCAAAACTTTTGCCCAGTAACGTTTGCCTGAAGGGAAAGCTGTGTTTTCTCACCCATGTTTGCAGCCATCCTTGGCGTCTCTCCAGAAGGAGCTCACAAACAAGGTTAAAGGGTAACTAATTTGCATAGTCAATATGAATAATGATTTTAAAAATTCACAAGAACTGACTTCTAAACTTAAGTGATTACACTGAAACGCTAATGATCAGTTCTGAACAAGAATCACAGAACAGGTAAATATGACTTTGACTGGTTATGAATAATAAAGACACTTCAAATTCTTCATTTCGACAGCTAAATATTGGGGACCCTGAAGGCCTTGGATGTCATCTTGGAGTTTATAAGGAATGCAGTATATAATGATTGCCCTTCTTTTTCTGCTCTTCTTGTTTTGTTTTGTTTTGTTTTTGAACTAATGGGAGGTTTTTTAACTGGTCAGACTAAGCCAATTGTTTCCATTATTTCAGACCACAAGTGTAGGATTCCTGCCTTTGTTCAAAGCACAAAGTGGGGGAAAATAAAGCTCTCCAGTATCAAAGTAACTTCTTGTGCCTCCAGGGAATAAAGCAGGACATCTCTTTACAGCTCTGCCTCTGTGGACAGGTAGACATCGCTTCTGGAAAACCTACTTGGAGTCTCAGGCAACCGGCGTAGTCTTTGTCGGTGCTGTGCTGCTCTACTTACACTGGTAGCAGTAGTACGCAAGTAGCAGGTGCCCCATGGTACAGCGGGGTCCATACATCTGCTCCAAAATACCGCGTGGAGTGGAGCTCCAGCAGCGTGGACATAGGAATACCTGCAAGCGTAGCCGGGGGAAATCACTCGGAGCAAACCCCTGTGGTCAAAACTCCCCCTGAAACCTCCCCTGCCTGGTGACTACCTTCCTCCAGCAATGTCCCAGCTGGTAGATGATGGCACAGGGAGAGCCCTGTGACCCAGTCGCGTGCTACTGTGTCTTCTCCGGTGCTGTGACCTGGATGGGGAGAGCTTGTGTGCCCCCCCCGCCCCCACCGCAGATCGCTGGCTTGGGAGCCGCCAGGTTGGCCTGCTCCCTGGTCTAGCAAAGGGGTTGGGAGGAGGTTTTGGGTTTTTTTTCTCCCCTGACAGAACTCACCTGCGAGGCCGCCGCTATCAGGTGCTGCCTGGTAATGCGGGAAGAATTATATTTCCTTTCTTCAATTAGTGGCAAGCCCTGCCAGGACAGTCACAGGCCTAATTCTGCCTGCTGAAATGACTGACTACCATCATAAAGAGAAGAGGCTGATCTTTCAGACTCGTGTGCCTTTGTCAGGTAGGAACCAAGTAAGGCATAGAGCTCTGTGGCTTTTCATTTTATTGTATCCAAAATCACAAGAGCTTTAGTGATACTTACGCCTATCCAAGGAGTCAGGATGCTTATACATATACTCCCTTTCTAATATTACAAGCTTTTCTGTGAATTCACTTGGATTTTACCTGTTTTATTCATAATGTAACTGGATTCATCGTACGCTTGCCAATATGAAGTACAAAGGCATTTCCTAATTTCAGTCACAGCCAAAGTTAAATGAAAGTTAAAGCTAAATGTACATATTTGATTTTAGTTCTTCTCATGACTCATGGTGTCTCATCACTGCATGCTCACTTTTCCACAACTGTGTTCTAAAAATACCAAGTGATGAAATTTGAAGATTTTACACTGATAGAGGTTGTTTGGCGTTTTGGTTTTCCACAAGGAAATGCACGATTCTACACTGAAACCCTGTAGGGGACAGACCTTTGAGATTATATCTCTAGCCACTAATATTCTTTATCAGAAGTCAACAGTTTATGATCATTTCTGCTTATAGTGTTATTGAAACAGGGATTTTTGAAAATGCCTAATGCCATTTTCCTATAAAAGCTTATCAGCTGGTCTAAATAAAGAGAACATGATGAAGTATAGGCTCCTGCATTAAGCTATACAGTATGGTGCCATTTAAATACTGATCTATTTTTTGTACTCATTGAGGAGTGACTGAATTTCTGAGCAATTTGTTCAAATGATTAACATGAATGGAAAATGCTTACTAAAAGAAAGAGATGTCCAAGGGAGAATACAAAGGTCTCATAAAAATGAAAAAGTTACTATGATATGGAAGAATCTTTAAAGGCTATTTTGGTTTCCTGGGATTCGAATGTTTTCTCTCTTTTCTTTGCCCATTTCAACCTCTTTGGTGCCATCCTTCCTAGGATGTTAAAACCTCTGACTACACAAAAGACATGTCTGTGAGTCCCACAGGACACAGGTCATCCTGGCTTATGACACAGTTCTGATCTAATTAACCCCTCTGTACTAATTTGTTTGGATCAATTAGTTTACATATCTATCATCTTTTGGTTTTCTCACATCCAATCCAATTTGTTTTCATCCAGTGAAAAGAAATCTACACCAAGGTCCCTTATTTGCTTTGAAAATATCATAGTTTTTATTACTTCTTGAC
This sequence comes from Charadrius vociferus, assembly GCF_000708025.1. Taxonomy (NCBI): domain Eukaryota; kingdom Metazoa; phylum Chordata; class Aves; order Charadriiformes; family Charadriidae; genus Charadrius; species Charadrius vociferus. The sequence goes on from NW_009649306.1 coordinate 1,335,338, forward strand.
TGATGATCAAAGTCCAGGCAGCAAGCTGCTCCTTGGCTATTTTATTTTTTTTTTTGGGGGGGGGGTGGTGCATGTAAACCACTGATTTTGTCAAACTACAGCCTGGAGGCCAAAAATACACCATCCCTGTATATAATCTTTACAGAGTTTTCAGGTAAAACTTTGACCTGGTTGTACAATGATAGTCTGCAGTATATTCTAGAAGACTGGCAGTAGAAGTCCCTTGGTCACGAAGTTTGGGAGGCACAGATAGAGCAAGAGCCAGTGATACTGGCATAGCTGCTTCAGAGCTCTCAGCTGTACCACATCCACCCAGAAAGGAAAGGGAATACGTTTTGGTAATTAACACTAATGCCAGCTGACATTCCTAGAATATGTTGACTTCTTATCATCAACTCATGCAGTCAGAAGCTGATGCCCTTAATCAGATTCAGGGAGTGCTACAGTCAAGTTTTCCTGTGTTTTAGCCTGATATCAGGAATAGTGTGGTGAGCAGGACTAGGGAAGGGATCATCCCCCTGTACTGGGCACTGGTGAGGCCCCACCTTGAGTACTGTGTTCAGTTTTGGGCCCCTTGCTACAAGAAGGGCATTGAGGTGTTGGAGCGTGTCCAGAGAAGGGCAATGAAGCTGGTGAGGGGTCTGGAGGACAAGCCTTATGAGGAACGACTGAGGGAACTGGGGTTGTTTAACCTGGGAAAGAGGAGGCTGAGGGGAGACCTTATCAATCTCCACCACTACCTGAAAGGAGGTTGTAGAGAGGTGGGGGCCGGTCTCTTCTCCCAAGTAACAAGTGACAGGGTGAAAGGAAATGAGTTCAAGCTATGCCAGACAAGATTTAGATTGGATATTAGGCAACATTTTTTCACTGAAAGGTTTATTAAACATTGGAATAGGCTACCCGGGGAAGCGGTGGATTCGCCATCCCTGGAGGTGTTTAAAAAAAGGGTAGACGTGGTACCTGGGGACGTGGTTTAGAAGTGGTTTTGCCAGGGTAGGTTCATGGTTGAACTTGATAATCTTAAAGGCCCCTTCCAACCTCAGCAATTCTGTTTCTATGAAAGAAGTGGTGTGGAGCAGCACACGCTTGCCTGTCTGTGCATGCAGCTGGCTCCCTTGCCATTTCTTTTGAAACTTTTTAAACTGTTTCAGCTCTTCTTGATGGAGGAGTAGAAGCATCAAAGAGAGAAAGGTCCCACAAGCCCCATGAAGAGAAGCAGCTGGACTGGGAGAGGAGGCTCATGTGTTCCTACCGAAAGATGGGCTAAAATGTGAATTCTTCTTGTTAGACACCAGCAAACGTTGCTGCCAGACTTCAGCTAGAGAAGCCAGGCTTCAGCAGGGTGCTGCTTATGAGCCGTGGGTGAGGGCATGTGTCTCCTGCCCCTGGTGCTGTTTGAAAACTGCGGACAAAGGTACTGACTAGAGAGGGAGACGATGAAATTGAACCCACAAAACATCCCATCAAAAGTAAAATACAAACTTTTTTGTTTCCCCAAGTATTTTTTAGTCACAGCAGTTTTAATTTTTCTTGTAACAGTAGTAAGAACAACACTTTCAATTGCGGTGCCGTTTATATAAAGTTGACAGCACTTTAAGATTAGAAAAAATGATAATTAGAACCTGCTTTCACATCAACAGGTTTAAAACTCTCAAAACTATTCAAAGTGTATTTGATACAAATTCAGTTCAGTAAGTTGAATTTTTATGTGCTGCTTTGGTCCAGCTGTCCCCATTTACACTCTGCTTTTTTTTTTTTTTTTACTTGCCGCTCTTAAACAAGAGAGGCAGATCTTGCTGGTCAGTGTCGGGAACAGGTAGCTGTAGAACACAAACCATACAGAGAATAAGATTGGGAGCTGCTATTAGCCTAGGAGAAGATTTTTATTGACAAAATAACGTCCTCATTTTCTGTGAGAAGAACATTCACCCTTATGCCATGCATGACTTGGTGGTGACTTGTCGGTCACTCAGATGAACATAAAGAATAATGCTTTGTGTAAGCTTATTTTGCAGATGCAAAATTTGAACCTGCCTAAAAAAAAAAAAAAAAAAAAATATTTTCTTTCCTGGCTGCTAGTTTTCTTTGGGAGAGGAACCAGCTCCTTTTCTGCCCTGGCTGGGGCTGGGGGAATGCACCTGCCTGGGTCACTCAGTGGGAAACGAGGGGGTAACTCAGCTATGCATGGGGCCAGCAGAGCCGCTACGTGTTTTGCCACTCAAGAAGGAAGCTGGCTGGTACTTCCCGGGATCTCCCAAGGGGATTTAGCCACCAAAATGTGCTTATTGCTAAAACACCACCACCACCAAGGGCGAGGTTGATGATTAGGGGATTGGAGCATCCTTCTTATGAGGAAAGGCTGAGGGACTTGGATATTTTTTAGTCTAGAGAAAAGAAGACTGAGGGGGGATCTTATCAATACTTATAAATACTTAAAGGGAGGGTGCCAGGTGGATGGGAACAGTCTTTTTTCAGTGGTGCCCAGTGATAGGACAGGAGGTAATGGTCACATACTTGAACATAGGAAGTTCCATCTAAACATGAGGAGGAACTTCTTTACTTTGAGGGTGGCAGGGCGCCGGAACAGGCTGCCCAGAGAGGTTGTGGAGTCTCCCACTCTGGAGACATTCAAAACCCATCTGGATGCCGTCCTGTGCAACCTGCTGTAGATGACCCTGCTCTGGCGGGGGGGTTGGACTAGATGATCTCCAGAGGTCCTTTCCAACCCTGACCATTCTGTGATTCTGTGAGGGCTGGGGGCCAAGCAGCTGCCTCCTGTGGCTGCAAAGGACAGGGGTAAGGAGGGGGTGTCTAGCTTACAGCCGTGTTTTATGAGCTGTGTGGGTTTTGTGCCATCGGTGAATGTCAACGTACGTTTTCTTCTGACGCTGATCAACAAAATCCGTCTCTCTTGTTTAGGTATGGCGAGTGAAAAAGAAAAAGAAAAGCAGAGTGTAAGTGGAGACAGATACAAAGCTGGAACAAAGCAGCGTGCAAAAATTCAACTTGCAGGACTGAGTTTGCATTTAATCCACTTGGAATAGGTTTGCCAGTCACAGCGGTAATCTGCGA
>NW_009649306.1:1338429-1365006 GCF_000708025.1 Charadrius vociferus
GGCCCCAGGCACAAGAGGGGACTTTATAGAGGCAAGGGGAAGGAAATGGAGTTATACAGCGAGAGGTACACCCGTCACCTCCACTGCCTTACAAGAAATTAGAATTAAGGGTGGAGTGTGTGTGTGGGGGTGCGTGTGTTGATTCCCACCCCCCCCCTTTCCTAAAATTAATGTACAAAAACTTGGAAGAACGACAGCAGTGTAGTGGCCGCTGGGGGGAGATCTTAGCCCAGCCACCCCGGCCCGGGGGCGCGCACCGCTCCCGAGCGGCGGGACGAGCTGGTTGGCTCCATTCCTGGGTCAGGTATTGAGATTAAAAGGCTCTGATTTGGGAGGAGAAGGCTCGGGGGTGTTCTGAAGCAGAAACACGTTAAAATGTGCTTTGTGCCAAAACAGACCGCGCGGTTTAAAACGATGGGAAACGGCCCCCAGACGTCTTTTTGTAATTAATTGGTCACAAAGGCTTTTAACGCTTTCAGTCACGCGTGGAGATTAATGAGGCAACAACTTTGGGGGGAAGGGGAGTTTTGAAAGATAATGGTTAGTAAATGGGAAAGCTGCTACTCTATTACCTTTATGTTTCCTGGTGTTAAAAACTGCAATCTTTGAGGATATCTGTAAGTCAGAAACGGTAAGATGAATACTCTCATTACACTGAAATAATGAAGTGGTGGTGAACCCTTTAAGATTGTCAGGAAAAGATGTGCTAATAATACAGTAAGCAGAGGTCTCTTGTAAAGACACTTTTTCTCTTAATAGATTTAAACAGTGATGGAAAGTATTCATTAAGTATGATATGTTTGGACCAGTTTTCAAGGAGTTTAGAATTGCATTATGCTACATCACTCTACAAACAGCCCTACTGAGCTGCTTATGAAGTTACTGTTTCGTGGGAGTAAACTTATTCCTCAAGCACTCTGCTTACAAATTAAAGAACTGAAGGTATGCTGAGATTTAGTCTTCCGGGTGGGAAAGCAGCACCAAGCAGTCAAACACTGGGACAAGCAGCCTTGGGAAATCAGATACGATACACACACACACAGCATTTTCATGTTAATTTCTATAACCAAAGTGCTATGGGAAACCAATTTTCTGATGTGCAGTCTACATTCATAACATGGCAAGGGACAATGTAAGTCAGTGCCTTATTGAAGGGGAAAAAAGGCATCTGCTCTCCTTTTCACCCTAAAATCAAGCAATGGAACCTTCTGTGGCCCCAAGCACAAAGTGGCCACAGGATCCTCCATATCACAAAAAATTAGAGCACTATATTTCTGGATTGTAGCTGTGTCACCTCCTGGTTGTCAATAGGCAACATTAAGACAAGACATAAAGCGAACTATCTTGCTTTTATCATTAGTGAGTCATCTAATTCTTCCCCTCATATTCAGGAAAGATGTGAATGTGCAGTGAAGTAGGATCTTCAGGTTTCCTCAAGCTTGGGAAATTTTTAGCACAGCATTGCAACATAAGTGTATTGAAGGAGGACTGTCTTGTTTTCAGCTCTGCTGAGGACAAGATTTTGTGTTTTGGGTTTTGCCAACCTAGTGGCTCCATAAACTCTGCTACTTTCCTGAAGTGCACCACTGTCAGATACCTTGTTAGATGGGAAATACACTGCTGAATGTGAGAAGTTTTCTGTTTTCTTCCAGAAAGCACAGCAAGGACTTCAAAACTGGTTGTCCTCAACTCCTCTGGGTACAGCCAGAAAATAAGACAAATGTGAAAGAGAAAAACAACTTGTGTAAGATCAGACAACCACTGTTGTCTTCTCCTCATGCCTCAACACAATGTAACATCTCCTGTGACATGTTACAGACCTCTCACAAAGGAGGTCTTCCACCCACAACAAAACCAGATTGAGTTTACTAACTTCAAAAATAAGAACAATTTGGTTTGTCTTCAGTCTTTCTCCATGCACACACCAAGTGTAGTAGATGCAGCGATCAAAAAGATCATATAGTTTAGTCTGCTCCTTTTTTATGGAAATAATCATTTGCCAAAGTCAATGGATTTTCTCCCATGATGTACCCATGGAGTGATGAGCCCAGCTCCAACCCCACACCTATTTCCTACACATTCACTGAAAGAAAGCTTTTTCCCTAAGTTCATCTTGAATTTTCAGTAGAAGTTTTGAGGTTAAATTTTGCTAGTACAAGCAGAGAAGCAGTATCAATGGGTTTCCTCTCCTGCATGGCACCAAGAACAGACTCCTTAAAATTTCTGTCATGTGCAAATGCAAAAATCACTGAAAGGTTTGTTGGCTGCTTGCACCTTAAGAATTGCATCGAGCTTCAGAAGACAAGAAGCCATCTTGGAGCATTCTGGAATAATGTGAACTAAATTGCTCAAGAAGCCCCTTGGACCTCTGTGCCTCTTTATTGTGAGACTCAAGTGCACAACTAAGATTGGATGTTTTTATTTCTCATGGATGATAGCTCTAATTTACACAACAGTGGCATGTGCAATATCAGCTAGATACTGATGTCCTTCGGCACACTCAGAAGATCAGATTCTGCCCAGCCTAAATCCAGCCTTGCATGCAAAAGTCAAGGAGCAGGGAGAGTGTCCACCTTTCAGAGCCTTTTCCGTTCCTGTTTTTGTTAAATGTCTGTGGAAGAGAAGAAGAGAAAGGTCTCCTGGCCTGTAGAAATGTATAAACCCTCTCTCCAACATGGTAGAAGTGGATAGCCATAGGAAATATAAGGTACTCTGCCTTTATGTGATGAGTGATGTATGAGATTTTTGCGGTGGGGTTCAATAAATGCCATTTATTGTTTTGGAGGGTAGAAACGATTCTTGTAGTTTCTGTCATCATCTCTTTGAAAAGATCAATCAGAATAAAATGCTGAGCAGACTAATAAAGGACTTCTCAAGCTCTCCCAGTACCTGATGAATTTTTTATAGTTTTGAGGTAAAAATATGGATCAGCATGTGAGACATGGCTCAGGTTTGAAGAGGAGTTCACAGATACCAGCGCACGTGGTCCATGAACTAAGCTGACATCTTACTCTTCAATGGCTCTTTTCAAGAGCGGAGAAGAAAATAAAATGCTGTTTATTTCAGAGCTGTCCTCGGCGTTTCCACAGGTTTTGCGATACTGCACAATGGATGGAGACTCAGAACAAAAGTACAAGGCCAGTTTCAGCTACTTCTGAATTTAAACCGTCCTCTACGCAGAATGTCTTGTAATATAAAGAAAATCCCTGCTGAGGCAATCTTCTACTTATTTATTTCAGGATCACATGAACCGGCAGAGAATGTCCTAAGCTTTGTTCCTAGCTCCCAGTTTGACAAGCTGTCCAGAGTCAGAATAACCCTGGCCTCATACTTCTTCCTAGAGTCTCCTGCTGAGTGTAAAATATGGCTGTCTTGCAGTTTGAATAAGGCTTTTAATGTGCCATGGGATGTCACGGTCCACAGAAATGGAATACAGTGTTCTGCTTGCTGAGAAACAGAAAAAAAGCTAACCAAACTGGTTTCTTCCTCCTGAGTACATAGTGACTGACTGGAAGTTCAGTCGCTGAGACTAAAAATATCAGCCTTGATCACAGGAAAAAAAAAGAAGTATTTGACAGATGGATTTAGTCTTCCCTCAGCACAAACATCTATTTGCCACTAAAAGTTTGGTGATTACACTTAGGCCAAATAATGTGGTCTTGTCTCCCAGCGCATCATTAACAGGCTATGGGGTATAGCGGATGTTATTTCTTTGAATTAAGCCCTCCGACAAGGAATGGTCAGAGCTCTCATAGAAATCATGCTGTTTTAAAGGTTGTACATGGCTTAGAGAAAAAGAAAAGTTTACTTGAGAATATAAGGAGAAACAACGCTTAAAAGCAGGGCTTTATTCTTCCCCTCTGCTGTGCTTAAAGGAGCTTGAGGTGCTGACCCCCTGGTTCTCACACCTCTGCGTAAAGGCACAGGCTGCTCTGACACGGCGACGTACTCATTTCTGTGGCGGTGCAAATGTCAATGGATATGGGAGCACTTCAGGAACAGCAAATAAGGAGCGCAACATCAAACATCTCCAGTGTCGCTGGGTATTCCTGCAGGTTTCTTACTGCCTTTTTCTCCTTTCTTCTTCCGGATGCGGTGCTATTAGTTGCAGAGCAAGGCGAGACGTGGGACAGATCTGTTCCATCCAGCCCTGGTGAAGAGTCACCTGTGGAAACGGCCACTAGCTGATGATGAGATTGCAGAAGCAGAATAAATCAGCATTGCTTTGTGTCGAATTTTCTCCAGTGGACACGAAACCTGCACAGAAAGTGCATGGTGCAGGCTTTGTGCATAAGCGCTGGAGCATGTGGAGGAGTTGGTGACAGCTTAAAGATACCTTCTGGAAACCTTCTGTGTCTCTCACTGAGTCTGCCATGGAAGACCCTGGCACAGCCCTGATTCTAAGGGGAGTATTACTTTTCAGCATTTTTTTTACCTCCAAACCAACACCGAGCTGTATTTTCTTCCAAGCTTTACAGCACGCTTTTTTACCATGTTGGATTCAACCAAGGCTAGTCTCCATTTTAATAGATGTATTTTCCACAGGAAATTAATGTATTGTTTCCCCAAAGCTATTTCGGTCTGTAAACTTCACTGCAGTCTGCCCAGTTGCACGTTATTTCAGCCAGCCAAAACGAATCTAGTGCCCCCGACAGCCCTCTTAGTAGTCTTAGCCAAGGGAATTGTGTCAGCCTCGTATCTACTACTTGGATTCTCCAAATGGCAGTCTCCTGGTGGCTGAATATCCCTGTGGTTTTTCCCAAGGAAACCTCCTTACAGAGAGAGTGCGGTGTTTTCCTAATTGTTGTAACAGTTCTTTGACTGTGTGTGTATCGTGGTAGCTATAGATACCTGGATATTTGATATATATGAACTGCATGCGTATCGTGGTACCTGTAGATACCGGTGTACTCTGTCTTTGGCTGTGGATTTGTATATTTTTAAAAGCCTTTTCAGTCAAAATGTTTGGGTTTTTTTTTTAATTAGCATGGGTGGTTTGAATTTTTCCTTTTCTCAGGAGGCATTAATAAAACGGTAGCAGGGGCACAGCGTCATTTTTAAGTGGACAAACACTTGCAAATGACAACGGTCCCTTCCCTGAGCCATTCTCTGCGGAGATGACAAGTAGCTGGCGGCTGTCAGGTCTGCGTAGGAAATCTCCACAGCGGTGCTGAGAATGTTTATTGTAGGGAGAGAACTTTTGCCCTGTGAAGTCACCTCCTACTAGTCACCAGTAGGTTTCTGATATTCTATCACAGGAAATTCCTGGTGGACCACAAAAGCAATCCCCTGAGTCCAGCTGCTGGGGTGGGGGGGGTAGGGGGGGGATGGAGGGGCGGGAGAAGCAGAGCACCGCACCGCCGCGTTGAGCTTCAGCCTCCAGCGTGGGGCAGAGCACCTGTGCCCTGCAAAATGCAAACTCTTGTGCTCCTCAAACAATGTTAAAATGAACTATACAGGGGGGCAAAGGTCAAGTGAACCATTATTGTGCTGCATTTTATGCAAACAAAAAAATGTATTAGAGGATGTGCTTTGTATTGTAACGAGGTACTGTAAGATTATATTTAGGCTTCATGTCTTTGAAGCCCTTGGTAACACGACTGTATAATCACAGCTCTTGATGTTAATGAGGAAGTTATATTATAAGGTACTCCATCTAACTGGGAACGGTGTAGGAAGAATTAATAACCTTTAGGAGAGCGTAGAAAACCAGCTATCAAGACCTCGAAAGCTAGCTGTATCAGGTGAATATACACACATTTCTGCAAAGGAAAAAGAAGAAAGACGGCAATTGGCAATTCCTGTTCTCAGGTTTGAATGCAAAGGCCTTGCTTGTCAGCAGCCTGTTCTTTTTCTTGTACACCTCAGAGGGCACAGCCCTCACTAACACTCCATTTTCCTCTGCTCTTTTTCTGGAGTTTCAGGTATTCAATCACGGTAGCTGCCTCAGTAAGTGAGCAAGACTGGATGGACCTTTATCCGCGTAAGTCAGTGCACAACAGGGAAACAGCCTTGGAAAGATGAGCGCCATGTATGTGCTTGGATGCTGTAGGGCTGTGTGGCCTTTAACTCTTCCTTTCTTTTAAAGATAGGGTTGCAGTGGAAGCGAAATACTGACCCCTGCTAAAAATAGGTGACGTGCTTCCAGTGAGCTGCTATTAGCTCCTGCCCAATGGCTGGTTTCATCCCTCTGCCACCTCAGGATGTGTAAATCTTGTGAAAAGGGCACACTCTGGGGCTCGTAGCATTTTGATGCCGTGCTCCTTGTTTGCTGCTCCTGAAGTGTTCCTCTGTTCATTGACTTTCGCATCACCGCGCCGTCGCTGACAAGCCTTGTCAGGGCAATCTGTGCCAGTGTGCATAGGTGCAAGCAGGGAGGAGCCAACACTTTAGGCATCAACTCCTTTAACCAGAGTGTTGCAGTAGAACAAAATTACGCTTTAAGAGATTGTGTGTTTTGGGGCTTTGGTAGTCCCAGGGTGGGGTTTTTTTGAGTTAATGAGTGTGGCTATCTCCTCCTTTTCTTGAAAAGAATATGTTTGGGAAGGGAAAACTAGTTGTGGCTGATCATAAGCACTGTGGTAGCCTGCAGCAGCTGCACCAGGTTCTTGCAATCCCAGAGCACGTAGTCTGTAGACCTAGGACAAAAGCATTCGAAAGATGTTCTCCAAAGGTGCCCGTGTGACTTAGAAGCATATGCACCATTTTTCAAAAGGGACTTACTGAGAAGTGATGGGCTGGGTAGGACCCGTGGAGAAGTCAGATGGACATTTCTGAAAACTGTACCCCTTATTTTAAAAGAAAGGAAAACGTGAGGCAATCACAGCTGATTCAGCATCCGGCAGTCTCAGCCAAGTCATATTTTACCTCTTCCCTTCCCTCCCCGCACAAAACTTCCAGGAAAACCTGCAAAGAAAAGGCATATGTGGGTAGGAGGAGACCTGCTTTTAATTTCTGTACCTCCTATTCAACACAATGCCACACAATGCACAGGATGCGAATATCCCAAGGCACCTTATACAATACAAGTAACAAAAGCACACACACATGCAGAAGAAAGGGGGGAGCAGCAAGCATGACAGGGTTATAAAGCAAAATGCAGGTAAAGCTGTCTGTAAAATGCTTATGTAAAGGGGACTTACGAAAAAAATCATCTTTAGAAAGGAGAAAGGGGGTGGGTAAAGAAACATTCAGATGATCAGAAGAATTTAGTTTCCATTTCAGAGCAGGATTTATCTGATTTTCTCTATCACGCTGAACGTAGTGGCCAGGTCTTCATTATCAACAGAGGAGGAGTCTGGTGCAATGCGTCCGCCGTGCAACATCCACTGATGCTCCTATGACACTATCTATGGAGCAACCTGGAGCCAGCACTGAGTCATATAACGGCTGTAATGATAGCAACCAGCAATTGCTGTGGTTAGAAGCATATCATGGCTATTCCTTGTTTCCCTTTCTTTTGGCTGCGGAGAGGAGTGTGTGCGTAGGAGCTGCTCACTCCCACAGACCCACCACCTCATCTGGTTAAAAGAGATCATTGAGGGGACAGGACCAAGACCACTATTCTGATGAAGTGGTGCAAAGTATTTGGAGAAACACCTAGCATTAAGGCTACTGTTAGCACTAAATGAGTGCATCAGAGGCTGATCAAAGAAATCTAAGTCTTCTTCAACCCTCTTGCTGATGCATTGCTCTACATTTCCATTAGAAAAACAGTGTTGTGCATGAAGCACCTGGAGCCTTTCCTGAAGTGCTCCTGCAGGCTCATGCACAAGTTACTGGTAAATGAGCTCACAAAATCTACAGAAAAACCCCATGTAGCCTGGAGATGTTTGCAGCAAGAATATATTCTGTGTTTCCGAGCAGGAATAAAAACAAAGCACTTTAAATAAAAAGTGAGAGAAAATATCTTTCCATACTTTCTTTATTAAAAGGACCATTTTTTTAAAGTAGAGTGCTTCATACATAGGTCGGAAACACTAGGTGATTTTTAGTCACAACAATGTTAGCTGGAGCATCAAAATCAAACGTGGACCTACAGAGGCAGCAAGGAAAAACTGCAGGAAATTTAAGGGGGGTATAGCCATGAATCACTTCTCCCTATGGAATATGGTCACTGGAGTAACTTATGACACATTACTTCTGTGTTTAAGAAAAAATGAAGTTGGCACTTTTTTATTACATTTGCAGGTTGATGTACAGTTGCTATTGGTATAGTGTAATTATAGTGGATAAATAGGATCGTTTTCAACCTCTTAGCTGCCTAATTCTGAATAATAAAAAAAAAAAAGCGCAATATAAATTCTCCCTTAATAGAGGCGCGGTTACCACAGCAAATCTATGCTTGGTGTAATGTTACTGGTAAATTCACTAGAAAGGAGGAAGAAGAACAACAAAAATATCAGGGAAGCCTTTTTTTTTCATTATACAGTGAGGCAAGGCAGAGATTTTGTGTAATGGCTCTTGAATTTGTGTCCAGTGGAACCAGACGGCTCAGACCCATCAGCAGTCATGGCATGGCACCTGCGCCTTCGGTGGCTTGAAGAGCCGCAATTGCTGTGCTACTTATAGCTACATGGAAGTTTTTTGCCAAGGACATGTGCTTACTATGTAATATTGTATATCACTACTCCTTACATTGCACTCTGTTTTTTTTATTTTGTTTTTCTAAAAAAAAAAGAGGAACAAAGGAAGGATTATCCTAGCTGTGTGCAGTGATATCTTTCACAGTAACAAGACATTTAGGGTTTTGGGGAGGTACATACAAAAATGATTTTGTACTAGGTAAGTAAACGTTACTTTAATTAGTTTATCTTTTGTGTGTGTTTGTGCATTGTAACCAAAGTTTTGTGTTTTAATGAGAGGTTGGATAAATAAATAGCCCCTCCTTCAGCCGGGTCCAGCCCAACTCCCCAGCGAGCTCCTCATCTGCCGCTTGTGTCCCGTTCCCACGCAGCTCTGCAGACCGCGGCCTTGGCTGGTACCTTGTAATCCTGGCCAGCTCAGGAAAAGGAGTCATTTGTTGCCTGGACATTGAACTGAGTGGTAAAAGTGACCAAAAGTGAATCAGTAGGTTAGTTCCAGTAAGTGATTTCATTTTTCTTGTGTTTAAAAGATTTTACTTGGCTAAACGCCAGCGACTTGCCTAGAAAGACGCTGAACACAACTGATGCCTGCTCTGTGAAAACTAACCTATACCATGCACTTGCAAATATATCTTTTTATAGGAAAATAGCTCCCAAAGCTTATCCCATGGATTCTTTGCCCATAGTTTTCTTGCAGAATATAGAGCTCTTATCTGTGTCTGAAAGGTGTTGATATATTTTCAGTCATCCAGAATCCAAATTCCTATGTGGACAAGTGTGTCGTGGTTTAGGCCGAATCGGCCACTGGGGACGTGGGGCACCCCAGATGGGAATGACAGATGCTCCCCTCCACCTCTCTTCAAAGAGAGAGGCAGAGGAGGGAAAAAGAGACTTAGACTGGACTCAGTGACAGACGGGAACTGGATTCCGGATTTGGATTCAAGATTGGGATCAAAGGCAGATGAACAGACAGAGTCCTCCTTGGACACCGGCCATTGAAGAAAGAGAGCTGACCCTTTGATCTCTCAGCTTTTATCCTGAGCATGAAGCAGATGGGATGGAATACCCTGTTGGTCAGTTTTGGGTCACCTGTCCTGTCTGCTCCTCCCCGCAGGTGCCACCCCTCTACGCTTTTCCACTTCCGACCCTCCAATGAGGCAAGTAACAAAGTGAGCTGCCCTTGGCTGTTATAGCAATAAGTATGAGCAGGAGATTCTCTGCATACATTCCTTGGCATCAACTGTAAACATTGTTCTTATCACTTTGAGAGAGCGAACAGTGTCTTCACAATATGCTCTTAATTCCAGTAGTTAGAAGAGGCCCAGCTAAGAAGCAAAGTTACTGAAAAAAATTGGTCCTACTTTACCTCAAACCAGGACAAAGTGGTTAGATGCAGAGTCAATTTTCGGAGGGCATTGGCTCTTGGATAGGGACTGGATAGACTGAATGAAGAATTATGTTTGCTTACCACTTAACTTTTCTGCAGTTCAGAATAATTCCTGTTCTGCACTGATGAAACCAAGACCTTGTGGGGCGACTGGAGTTGTTAGGTTTTGTGTACGTAAAATCAGAAAGACTGAATCACCACAAGGTAGCCCTGAGATGTGAGGCCAGGAATTTAAGGAATATTCCAAGAGTCTGGCCTGATCAACAGAGTTTTGGCTGCTCTGTAGAAGAGCTGTACCTCTCACTCATGGGCTATAATGCCAGTAAACTAAGCAAAAATTTACTTTGTTGAGCAATTAATCCTGTTATTTTCCATAGATCTACTTTTGAATGGCAAGATAGCCTTACTCTGCACAGAGTACAAGCTGAATTGGATCTGCTATCCTGTAATTCCAAAATTTCTTCCATCAGATTCACCAGGGGGGGGAGGGGGGGAAGTAACAAGCTATAAAAAGCTGAATAAAATATCTAAAACACATAATGAAAAGCTTACACATTGGATTAATCTTGAAGGGAGAAAGCATTTTCTATTGGGGTGATACACATAGAAAGGAGGAAGCTTCATGTGAGCACAGGTACAAAGAGAAGCTTGCTGAGTTCTTTGGAGTGTAATAAAGTGTAACCCAATCACGGGTGACCACTTCACACCATGAAACAGTTCTGGCACCCCAGTGTTTCTCCGGTGCACGCAGAGCTCTGATTCTCTCCCTGATTAGGTATTGTCTCACAACCCAGATGGACAATAATCACGAGTATGGACAACCTCAGCCTTGCAGGGCAGGGGGAAATTGGTCCAAAGCCCAAACCCTGATGTTGTGGTTAGGTCTTCTCTTTCATTTCAGTTTGCTCCAGAACCACAAAAGCAAACATCTCCATTTTTGTTGGTTATTAATACACAGAACCTGAAGTCAAGATCAGAGCCACCTCCTTCCCCTCCTTTTCTCGTCTGCACTGGGTTCCTCCAGAATCTCACCTAACAGTGGCAACAGTGATAACAGCAATATTTGCTTTCAACTATGCCTAATAATGTCTTCAGAGTAGAAATACAACTTTGGCAGCTCATGACCCATATTCAGTTTTGATTCATCTTTGTATTTCCAACTAATCTCCTCAAAAAAAACCCAAAAAACCCCACCCCACAAACAAACAAAAAAAACCCAACCCAAAACCAAACCGTTCTATTTCTACCCCACCACTGGGGCACAAACATGTCAGACAAGATGACATGTTCTTCTGAAGCTGCTGGTAAAGGATCACGTAGTCTTATGCTCAGGAACAACACAGAACACAACAGAATTTTGTGTGTCTGCTGGTTGCTGCTGGGAGGAATGAGCAGGTTACTGGCTCCTGCATCTTCCAGAATGCTTTGAATTTGAATCCCCTCCCTCAGTCTTGAATAATTAGTCTTGGGAAGGTGAGATAAGAACACCAAAGTATGTCTCTTAACTGCAGGTGGTGAGAGTGGGTACTCTGTTTTTAACACAGGTTTTGGCCAGGAAGCTTCATATCCAATGGACATTCTCATATTTAGATCATTAGAAAAAAAATCACAGTATCTACCTACGACGAAGTTTTTGAACAAGACTTGTACATTATTGTCTCGGTTATAAAGTGACTCATTGCAGCAAACAGGAATGCTGGCTATGAGGAGAGGAATTCTTTACATCCCACCCAAGGGAGCAAGAGGGAATCTCTGGCACATCCCTGCACACAGTCCAATGCAATACAGCTTCCAGCTGTTAAACACGGCAGGACTTAAAAGTGAACTACAAAGTAGGAGGGAGTGTGGGTGTGTGTTTTGCTTTGACTGTGCTGTAGTGCACAAAAGGGAGCTAGTTTTCCTCCTGATCTTTTTTTTTTTCCCCTCTCTGTTTGTGTTTCTTTTGTTTGTTTGTATTTTAACATCAGGAATTTGTGTTTTGCTTGTCCCTGGAAGACTCTGTGACTAAGCTGAAATAATAACAATACAGGAGTGAAAGCTGAGAAATCAAATGGAAAGGATTTAGTGGTGGACTTGGTAGTGTTAGGTTAATGGTTGGACTCGATGATTTTAAGGGTCTTTTCCAAACTAAATGATTCTATGATTCTATGATTTCTGCAATCCTTCCAGTGTCAGCATTCCTCAAAAGGTACAGCACATAACCCAGCCATCTCTGCCATTGTTAACATCACGCTGACAGTCGAATAGTAAATTCCTTGGCCATGTAGCTGTGGGGGGGGGTTAGACACCATCTCCCGTTCCCTTTGTATTTATCCAGCTCCAGAAAGAGGATGGCCACAAGCGTGATGTGTAGCAGCAGGTCCTCAGTAGAGAAATAGAAGCAGGGAGTGTTGGCATCCGTAGTGCTCCTGCTGACCCCCTGGTGTCCTGAGCACGGGGCTGCGTGAACGTGCCCATCACAGGAGCTCTGGGGGCAGCTGGCTGAAAGGGACAGTGCACTCCCACCCCATAATGACTGCCCTCAGCCCAGATGGACCACGGATGGCACAGCTGTAGGCATCCAGCCACATGCTCTTCTTCTTGGCCCTTTGTGGAGGTGCCAATGGGTATGTCCATTCCCTGGAACTCAGGCTGTCTCCGTGAGAAGGAGGTATGGATGTGGATGGTCCGGGGAACAGCAGCCACCACCTCTAGATTGCTGGGGAGAAGAAAGCCTGGACAGGTGACATTGGAGAGAGACCCAGTGTTTTCCTTCCTGCAACTGTGGGATGGCAAGTGCCATCAGGTGAGTGGTCATGGGCTTCTCCTGCAGGTCAGTGAGATGCTGTTGGGAGAGATTTAGAATGTTAGATGGATAAAAGTGTGTGTGCCAGAACAGCATGAGCGAGTGTCCCTGTTGTGGGTGCTGGACACCTTCATGCAAAGAACAAATTCCCTGGACAGACCCTGGGGCAGCTGACAGTGGTGCATTACAACCTGGGGTAGACACCAGAACCAGTAGCACCAAGCAGATCAGCAGTACATCAGCATTGAGGTAGTGACATGGATTTGGGTCATATGTGGGTTTTGGAGCCAGGCTCGGTGCATGTGCCAGTCCGGATGTCTTCTGAGAGCTCTCTGTTCCTCTTTTATGGCTCTCACCCCTTGAATTACACACTAAGTGCTCAGGGCAGAGGTGAAGCCTTCATGCTTTGCAGTATTGTCTGGCAAGGTGATGGAAGGTAAGAACAGCAATATACAAACATGGATTTGGAAGGGACTTCTTTGGCCTTCATTTCAGGCCCCTGATCTCCGAGGTATTCATGTTATAAAATCTCTTTCCAGTTCAGTTTCTCTGGGGGAACCTTTAAGCCATAATGAAAACAGAGGCATTTTGGTGATCCACTTTCTGCACCACAACAAGATAGACAAAAAGATGATGCCAGTTCACTTTAAAGAAGAAAAAAAAATAATCAAGAGGGCTAATAAATCTCTGTAGCCTTTGAAGTGATTATTAGACATAATAATCTATTTTCTGTTTCTGTGTCATTAATTGTAGGTCACAGCAGTACCCTTAAGGATAAATCTGGCCACAAAACCCTGAAAAGCATTTCACAGCAGAGATGGCAGGTTTAGGAATCCAGGGGTGGGCACTGGCTGAACTGGCTCAGCAATTTCATGAGCTGGGATTGATTAATACTTCTTTCTAATCCTACCTGTATGAAACAAATAGGGTTTTGCCATTTGATTTGGTGGCCATTCACTTGCCATTAGTTTAATAGCACATGTAAGCTCTCCCGCTTCACAAATACTGCCTATATTTTCTGTTATCGGTCTGTGGGTTTTGCTGTTTTGTGTACTTCCAGATACAATGCATCATATCTGAATGATTTTCTTAAACAGTGCTTTGGGGAAACTTACAGATCACCTAGAGTGTGAGGCCCTTTGTAAAATCTCCAAACTTTCAAAATCCTTGTATTTAGCCACTCTTTGAGCAGTTTCAGTGTCTTGGCCATGAGATTGTTCAGAGTTTTAGCCTGCTGAAGCTATTTGTTGATCTCATCTACTTGGAGTGAGATGATTTACGATCTTTATTGCTCTGTACACCTGCCTTATTCTGATTTTTCTCTTTCTAATTTAATGCCTAACATAATATGAAGCCCTGAATACCAATGGTGTCTCATTAATAGATTTTTTTTTTCCTTCCTATACCTTGATTTGAGCTTAGTTCCGGTAACTGTGGGCAACTACCTCCGATGAACGAATGCATAGTACCGGTTGCCCCATTCAGGTGACAATGTATCTGTATTTTTTTAATATTTCTTTAAGATGTTAATCAGTTGTATGGTCACTAATGACATTTGTGACTAAAAAATTTTAGGGCTAGAGTGATGAGGTAAAGGACACACTTCCTAGTGTCATGCTGTTTTTCAGTGCTCGAACTTATCATTAGGGATACCAAACCCGTTATTTCTTCCAGTTATACAGCATTATGCAGTTGAAAGGAGTACTAATTTAATAAAAATTATTTATTAACAACATTCAAAATGAAGTTGAGAAATGGATGGGTGTCTGCTCTGCATGGTGGGGAAAGAATCATGTCCCCAAATGAGAATGACCTTAATTTATTGAAATCCAAAAATTATCACTCTGCCATATCCCTTTGAATCTGATTCAGTGGTTTCTGTCTTTATTTAATTTGCAGCCATATTACCTCATCCTGAGCTGGCAAGGTTGGGCCACCTGGGAACTTGTGGGCGCTCCGGGAAGCGTTGGTGATTCAGTGCAGTAGGTGGCACACTGCCCTCTGAGTCACTGTGCAGAAGTCCTTCACCACCACACGATGGGCACCATCCACTGAAGGAGGCATCTTTCAGATGAGATGTAAAACTGATCCTTGGAAACGCCAGCGTGTTTTCTTACTGGAAAGAAAAGAATGTTCTTTCTAAGGAGTATTTCTCTGTGTGTTTCAGCATTTCTCTTGAACTGCTGAAATATATTCCAGAGTGTTGTTCAGTAGTTTCCCTGTTCTAGATTGAGTGAAAGGCATTTGTGAAGGGTGAAGAGATTCACAAATGTGTAACAGTCCTGCGGGTGCATTTACTTGCAAAGCGTTTGAGGGTTTAGCACTATTCCAATAAGTATCGTTTAAGTTGTGAGGATGTACAGGGTAAAAAGCTTTGCCTTTGAGCTAGGTTTGACTAATATACTAATAAAGCCCAAACAAAATTCCTCTCTTTTAACCAAGGCAATAAACAAGGGCTCAGATTTTAAAATGTGGTTCCTAATGCCCAGAGAAGTTGTTGGGGCCCCATCCCTGGAGGTGTTCAAGGCCAGGCTGGATGGGGCTTTGAGCAACCTGGTCTAGTGGGAGGTGTCCCTGCCCATGGCAGGGGGGTGGAACCCGATGACCTTCAAGGTCCCTTCCAACCCAAACCATTCTATGATTCTATTATTATAATTGGGTTGCTGTGAACACATGTCATAAACAGGTAACAGGACTCCTTTCGGTGTGTATTCAGCAGTGAGCACATGCCGAAAATTTGAATGTCCGCAGCATCTGTCAAAATGACTGCCACAGCTTACTCTCTAGCCTGCTTTTGCAAAAGGTGTCGGTTTTGGTAGTATTTTTTTGCTTTCTTTTCTCACAAAGATTTCAGTTTCTTGACACGCTCTGCCAAGGGGAGAAGCACGCTCTGCCTGCTGCACCGCTCTGTCCTCCATCCCCCGTGGGCTGGCTGGTGTGGAGCATGGTGGCAGCAGGGAAGAAGCAGGCAGGGGGTCAGCAGCAGCCCAGAGGAGAGGCAGCCCAGAGGAGAGGCAGCCCCTACAGCCACCTAAATCCTTCCCTTCTCCAGGGAACGCTGCTGGCAGGAGCTGGGGAGACAAGGAGGGCAGGAGAGGGCAGCTGAGGGAATGGCTGAAGTTGTTTGGCCACCCTGGCTCTGCTCCTTCACCATTGCTGACTCTGTACATGAGCTTGGAAAAGCTTCTGGGCTGTGGTAGGCACAGAAATGTGGAAGGGTTGGCTACAGGGGCAGCCTCTATAGGAGGGAGCGGTTCTCTTTGCATGTGTCAACAGAGAAAAGCAGGAAGGTCCTCTCCCCTACGTAACGTGTGTGTTTTTCAGGATGTTTCTGAAGTGCACACATCCCAAAAGTGGTATATTAGAGCTCAAAAGCTAGAATAAAAATGAAAAATTAGACATGTGAAATAAAATCAAACTTAACGTGTGGCAGAGGGGTTTGTGGGTTTTATTTAAGTCTTTGAAGGGCCGTCAGCTCTGCTGGGCAAACACAATGAGCTGAGATATAAAATACATAAAAGGGCAGAATCTGTGTGATCATATATTTGAGACAGATTCTTCTCTCTTTTATCTGAACTCTGTTTAACTGAGCCTGATGACTCCAGTGGAAATAGTCCTCTGGACATCAATCCAAAGTCCAAGAGAGTTGGTCCTGATGCCTCTGTGCCACTGACAGATACGAGCACGGCGTCTGAACTGTAGTCCGGCAGTCGTATTGTGGACAATACACCTTTAACCCTACCTCCGCAGAAGGGGTTTGCATTATTCATTATTACTTGTCTCTATCCAGTTCAAGTTCACGGTGATAAATCTGGCTTATAAGGCACTTACAAAGATGGGTGTGGTGTGCTGATAGCATTCATGATTAAGTGCTTTCCTGTGTCAAATATAGCCTGTAATATACTACAAACAGGCAGTCGATTTTTATACAAACTGATCTGGCTGCTATCAGACTCTGACATTTTATACTAATACTTAAAATAAATCTAGAAACAGGAAAGAAAGTACAGAATTATTGTTTTAAGCTAACTGTGAGGGCTTATCTTCAAAGTGGCAGAGTTTCTATTGTATTTAAAGAAACTGGTCAGTATACTGGTGTAAAGGTTAGAAGTACGCATGAAGCTGGAGTTAAGTTCCAGCCTCGGTTTTCACTTTTGATATAGAGCCTCTAAGATTCTTTTTGTTCTAACATGAAGACTTAAAAATACTTCTGCTTTATTTTTTTTTTTTTCCCAAGCTTGCCAACTTTGCGTTAAAACCTACTCCTATTGAAATCACTGGGAATTTTGCCATGCATCGCAAAAGGACTGGGATGTGGCAGCATGCACTACAGTCTGTGCGATTTGCTGGACACTGGAGTCTACTTAGGCAAGAACTAGGGACGTAAGAGCTAACATTAGCAGTCTTTTCTTTCCATGTCTTCTCGCACGTAACTTTTGCACTTCTTTTTGAGTTCCCAGTTTTAAAGGCTAAGAAAATGCTAAGATTTGGGTCCCCTTGAAAACGAAGATGACAATTTTCTATCTGAAAGTACTCGCCTTAATGTATTTCAAAGAGTAGGCTCTTGACTGCAAGAAAATAGTGTAAGGTCTAGCGAGGAACTGAACCCACAATCAATCTGAAAACAAACGCAATTTAATAGTAAAGTTTTAAATGAAGTTCATAAAACGGTTATCTGCTGATCAGAGGACATATTTCCTAATCCTGTCTGAGATTTTGACCATCTTGAAGCTACTTCCACTGACAGGTAAGGCTGTTTCCATGAGCCCACCTGAGACTCAGCTTGTCAGCCGTCCGTGAGATGCACGCCCACCTTCACGCTGGATGTAGCCTTGGTGTGTAGCTGAAGCTTTGTGTAGCTGAAGCTCTGGTGTGCTAAGGGGAAAGGCAGATCACACTTACACTGTGATCTGAGCTTCCTTTCTCACAGTCTGGACAAATCAGGTGTGATGTTACAGTGCACAGAAGATATCTTGAGTCTGGCTCATCGTAAGCACAATATGGGTGTTCAGAGTTTGAGCTCCACCTAGACTAAAAGGCTGAATAAGGACCAGGATGATGGAGTTTCCCACGGTGAGCCTGTTCCCAGGCCTGCTGACAATTTTATAGTGTAGATGTTTCTCTTGATTTTTTTTCCGTACAAGCAAAAATAACTGTAGCATGTCAATGTCAAATGCTGAATATAAGAAAATGCAAGACTTTAACACAAAATGACATCTCTACAATTGAAGAGATAAAAATGGTTGGGGTTAGGGTTAGGGTTAGGGTTAGGGTTAGGGTTAGGGTTAGGGTTAGGGTTAGGGAGTTTCTTCAAGTGTGAAAATGTGGGGACCTTGGAGTGACAGACTATTCATGAAATATGCATGATTCTGAAAAGTCTATTGAATTTCTTCGTCATAGCCTTTTCTTGTCACTGTTGCCATAGGTTGCTACTCTTCTCATAGGTCCCATCGCTATGAAACATGAGCAGGGAACAACGTAAACCCAAGAGAAGCCACATTACTAGAACTACTTGCATGTACAAGGTTGCTCAAGGTTTACATGTCCTTACCTACAGCAAGAAAATCCAAACTCCAATACTTTTTGCTGAGAAAAGATAGTTTTATTAGTCTGTTGAAAATGTTTTTTTGTCTCCAAATAGTCTGAAAATCAAGCTCAATTTTTATGTTTTTTTTTAATTGGTGTAAGATGTTTTGGTTCAATACAGGTAAGGAGGGTTGTGTGTGTCGGGTGAGTGGCTGAAAGTAGAGTAAAACTTTTTTTGGGAAAGTATCATAACTTTTTTTTTAATAGTTATTAAAGTATACATTCCACCAGTTTACCCAACATGAAAAAGGTTGTCACTCCAGCCTATTACTTTCTGAAGTAATCTGAATTTACTTATGTATGGCTCTATTTATCTTAAGTGGAATAATTTTTAGCCAAAAGAAAGAGAGAATATTTCTAGTCCAAGTCCACTTCTTGCTGCTTCTTGCTGACTGCTGTTCTAATTCAGGTTAGAAATAGGAATTTGTGTGTAATTGGTACGTTTTACTTGTGCAACACTTGTGTCATCAAAGGTGCAAATTAATTCCTAAGAAACTAAAATTGTATTTTAAAAAGTTAAAATGATTGCTAAAATCATACTCCCGTTTTTGGAGTGTAGAAGTTTGGTGAGTCCTTTTAACAGGCTGGGTTTTGCGCACTGCGATGGCAAAGGGTGAGGCAAAACTGAAGGAAAAAATGCCTGACTGACAGCACTCCACCCAGATAAGGCCACTGCTTAGAGAAGCTTGGGAATGGCTCAATGCAAGTGCTGTGCCAGGAACACACGCTCCGCTGCATCCAGGAGTGATTTTCAATCATCCAGCCCTTGAGAGGTCAGCAGTAGCAGCAGCCTGCAGGCTTGTTCTCTCCTCTCAACACAGGAAAGACTCATGCCACTCCTGAGTCTGATTTAGGTCTTTTTCCTTGCAACCTCTACCTTATTTATAGAATCACAGAATAATTTAGATTGGAAAGAACCCCTGGAGGTCATCTAGTCCAACCCTGTGCTCCAGGCAGGGCTAACTTAAAAGCCAGATGAGGTTGTTCATGGTCTTGTCTAGTCAAGCTTTGAAAGTAGCTGGGGGTGGAGATTCCCCAACCTCTCTGGCTGGGTTTAACCACTCTGAACTGATTTTTTTTTTTTCTTATTGTACTTGCTGATAACTTCCCTGGATGCAGCCATTGCCTCTTGCCCTTTCCTCTGAGAAAAACCTGGCTCCACTTTGTCTGTAGTGCCCCTTTAAGCAGTTGAAGATCACAATCAGGTCCCCATCCACCCCCAGCCTGATCTTCTCCAGGCTGGGCAAACCTGGTTTCCTCAGGCCCTCCTTGAATGTCATGCCCCACAGTCTTGGTGGCCCTCCATTTGACTCAGTCTAGACATGTTAGTGCCTTTTACTAGGAAATCCAAAGGAGGACATGACAGAGTACTCCAAATGTGGCCTCACGAGTGCCAATTGGAAGGGAACAGGCACTTCCCTCCAGCTGCTGGCTGCTCTCTTGCTAGTGCAGCTTGGCATGTGCTTAGCTTTCATTGCCTCAAGGGCGCACTGCTGACTCAGGTTGATCAACTCCTCCACCCCAGGTCCTGCTCTGCAGAGCTGCTCCCTCACCAGTCACTCTCCAGCTTGCAGTGTTGCAGGGGCTTCTTCTGAATTTTATGAAGTTTCCACCAGCCAGAAAGAACAGTGTATGCAACGTGAGCAAATTCATCATCCCTTCCTCCAGAGGAAGGTCTTTTCTATGTGTCTGTCTTTGAGTTTTACCTTTCTGACTTTTGCCAGAAGCCCGCGGACAAGAAACTGGCCTGCATCCCATAACTTTGGCTCTCTAACAGCCCTGCACCATGGAATCTCTGTGCTTTATAATCAACTTGCATATGAGTGGTTAGTCTCAGGTAGGATTTATCTGGTGCTTCGCAGATGAGGTTAGGTCCAACTCCCTTAGAAAAACAAACTATTCTGTGTTAGGCCAAAAAACCATCAGAGAGAATTGCAAGCGGTTGTCCCACCGGGCAAAATGAAGAAACCACCAGTCAGAAGAAAGGACATAGCCCTAATTAAATTATTTTTAGGCCTTTGGAGAAGACATTTAATAATTAGGGGAAAATTACAGAAGAAATACAAGCAAAAATGCAAGGAATGGCATACAATAAATATCATACAAAAATTGTCATACAAGAAAATGGCATCCAAGAAATTGTCACCATAAGGCATGGGTTAGTTTATCCTAACCTTTCTGGTATCATCCCATGGAAATGTGATCTAAACAGGACCCTATTTCAGCTCTTGAAAGTGAGAGTGTAATAATAGCTCTTTCTCCTTCTATTGAAAATCAAGAGAAATTTCTAGACAAATGTGCATGAAAAATTGGGAAATTTAATTATCTGGAAGTATATTCCTTTAAGCATAAGTGGCAGGAAAAAAACAGAAGTTTGAATTTTGTACTGAATGCCATGTCTCCTTTTCTGTTGATAGTATTCAGGAGAATGCTAATCGAGTCTGTTGAAAAGGCAGGACTTTGAGGAAAACCAGGACGTTTACACTTCACCTGATGGAAGTTCTTCCAGGCTTCTCCCTGGAGAACAGAGAGTGGTTGGCCCCAAGTTTTCTAACAAACAGCTGAATATACAGACCATGGTCTCTGAAAAACTTAGTTTAGGTGCTAAACTTTTAAGCAAATCTTGTATAATTTGCGGAAAACTCTCAGCTTTTCACTTGAAATGTCCCTTGCTATCTGTTTACATGTGACTTATGTATATTTGCTATACAGTACTCCCAAAAATGTGTGGAAATGTTTGATTATTTTTTTAAAGCTTTTTAAAAGGCTAGATCATTGGTTGTTGTGTCAGCAATATATGATCACTATTCTAATTAGAAAAGGCCTGATATTAAAATCTATGGGAGTTCTGCTGTTGAATTCAGCTGGGACAGGTTCAGTGTCTAAATCACAACTAAACTGCAAGGTCAAATAAGAGAGGCAAGCAGAGATAAATGGTTCCCTCCATCGTAATTATACCAGTGATGTGTGTGTTCGTCCTGCAGAATGGGAATACCTTAAAGCAGGAGGTGAACGTGGGAAATGCACCAAAACTTGATGTCTTTTGCTCTTGTCACTGTGAGGAGAAAATTAGGGAAACCCTCAGTGTCTGACTCATGGCAGACCACCAGTGGCATCGAGATTGGAGTGAAGACAAAAATGTGGCTGCTGAAGGCAGTGAAGAGAAATCATGGCCAAAGGCATTGATGGAGCTGTCTTCAAGGGTCAGACTCGGAGGTGACAGACTGATCTAATTTCTGGGAGTTGACAAAAACAACACATCTGGATTTAAAAAAAAAAAAAGGAACTTATGTGAGGAAAAAAGCTCAAAGTATCTGAAGGGCTTTTGCTAGACATCCTCAGCAGTGCAGTTCTCACTGTTCTGGATCACTTCTTTGCTGTTTATCTTGAGTAAAGCCCTTTGTAATTAAGTTAATACTGATTTAATCATGACAATCATAGCTGGTAGATATCCAAGGCAATGATAACAAAAATTAAGCAGTGTGCAGATTGCATCTATGACAAGAGATTGAAGAATAAAAGAATACTGCAGGGGCAGGTCATGCTGCAGTTTTCCTACTGTAACTGCTGTTAAAAACAAAATCAAACAAACCAGAAAGCTGGAGCTGCTTCTTCTGCAAGTATTTAATCATGATTTGTGTGATAAACTCGGACTAGTTTGTTAACACAATCCCATATAGTGGTGAAGATTTGACAGCCACATTATTACATTGCAACTTGGCTAAAAGGTGGTGGGAGACGCACTTATTGTGTTTTAGGTAATTTGTGTTCATTAGCAAGCGCAAAGTCATCAAAGCCATGTTTGCCTTCTCCTGCTAAGCGAGGCTGTAGCTCTCTCACCTGGACTCAGCATCATTCAGATATGCAGCAAGGTTGTCCCATCTGACGCCTCAGCTCCTAGAGAGAATGAGTTGGGATCATGAGGCATTAGGCACAGCTCCACCATTTCTTCAGGTTTTTTAATTACCTGGCGAGCTGTCTGCCCAACAGCAGCAGTGGATTGGAGAAGTCTTGGGGGCAGGTGGTGGAGCCACTACCTGCAGTGCCAGTACAATACTTCATCAGGCTTAGGTCTCCATCCGTAGACTAGAGCTTGCTTAGATAAGGTAGCCAGCGTTAGCAGAGGAAAACCCTTTAGCATGATTCATGTGTTACCTGAAACAATGTCACAGCACCGTTTCAGATTAGAAAATGTAATTACCCTGATCAGTTGTTTACAAAGAAATTGTTTGAAGCTTTCCAAAGACATTGTTTGCAGTCGGGGCAGTATCACTTCCATTGTGTGTTTTGTGTACTGGCCTGATAGATAATGATGGGAGCTCCCAGAAAATGACCCTCCCTCGGAGCATCAAAGTTTAAAAAGTGTGTGTAACCCAGCTGTAGAATCTCATGCAAGATGCGAAATCTAACAGCCTTTAAATCCGTGACTATTAAGTTCATTATGTTTTAATTTGAAAATTGGACACTCAGCTTTTCAAGGATTTATGGCCTTACCCTGCACACACTGAAGTCAATGGGACTTTTGTCCTTGGCTTCATTTAGAACAGGATTAAGGTCTTGTGATATAATGTTTGATCTCCAAGCAATGAATTCAAGAAATAACTAGATCTGAGTAGTTATCAAGATCACTTACAGCTAATCAGATAAAAACCCTACAATTTTGAGGGAAAGGAGAGTGCCAGAAATTCAGGGCTGCTGAATGCCATGGGAAGACATAGTGGAGAGCATTTCTGTGTCGACAAAATTAAAATTACAGTCAGAACTGTTCTCAGCTAGCCCAAACTGGAAAAACCTTGGCTGGTTTGCAGAGCTGAACAGCTCTGAAGGACTGCCATTTCATTTTAAATCGCAGTTCAAAACTGACGCCGAACTTAAATGTTACATTGCCCTGGGGTCAAGTTAAGAGTAAGATCTCTCCCTGGTTATAATCTGGAAGTAAAATCTGGTCGGAAACATTTGAATACTGGGGACTGCTAAATTTGAACACAGACAGGTTCAGACGTTTTTCTTTTTTTCCTTCTTCCCGCTAATGTGAGGCTGCCAGGAGTGGAGAAAGGGGGAATTGGCAGTAGCTGTACTGTATTGATTTTCTGGAATGGGAAATTTTTCTAGAAGGGAGGAGCTTTGTAAATTAATTAGCTTAACATGGTGACAAGAGCACTAGAATACATGAGTGAAGAACACACTCTTAACTTTAATTGTGCTTTAATAAGGCCGATTTCACAGCTGATGTGACCGCTTTCTACACCAACTTCTAGCGCTTTACAGACGTGCCTTTTGAACTTCATTGTATCCTTATGTAGGCAGACCCTTGCTCTCCTTAGTGTCTAAAGATGCTTGAAAATGGCAAGTCTAGCACATGCAGGAATTTGTGATACCTAGTTCACTAGTTTTCAGCTGTTATAGAGGAGCTTCAGGAGTGTGTAAAATGTAAAGATTTTGATTAAAAGGATGCCTTTATTATGGAGGATATGCTGAATGCAGCATACGCTGCTCGGAAACCCAGCTGAGCTCGGTTAGCTCAAATTGCCAGCAAGCTGATTTGCTATTCACTGACAAAACTGGATTGTAACGTTTCCTCTAGTTATGGTGCTGGTGGCTAATTGCACGCCCTGCATTGGTGTGATGCTGGCACAAAGCTGGAGCAGAGATTCCCATTTGCAAAATCTGGGATACAAACCTGAAAATAACTAGCCTGGGAGGCAAGCCCAGGGAAATCTTTCTGCCAAACTTGCTGTATGGCGTTTATTAACTATTTCTTTTCAATGGCAGGGGTGGGGCAGTAATAGTCATCTTTTACCTTTCTTTGCCAGCAAAAGGAGCAGTGATTTTAGTTGTCTCTGAAACCCACCAGATTGCCTGTACCTGTGCAGGGGTTTGGAGGGCTGCCAGAGCCATGAAAGCATCCTCCTGTGATCACTAAGCAGTGGTTTCAAAGATCTCCTCCCCCTTCACCCCTCAGCCCCCCCACCCCCACCCCGCTTTACTCCGCCTTCCTCCTCCTCCAACCTGCCTCCAAGGGGTCCCTTGCTGGAGGCTGTGCCAGAAGGAAAATACAGGTCCTTATTTTAATTAACCTTAATGGCCGGGAGGGCTGTTGACACCCCACCACCACCCTCTGTGTCAGAGATCTGCCCCATGAACATATCTCATGTTGGAATTGTTGAGAATTAAACATTTGCTGCAATTCATTAACACTGATTTTACAAATCCAGAGCTAGATCTCACCTTCTCCGCAGTAGAGGTGTGGAGATCTCTCACCTGGCACTTCTGCACCACCTTGCCGCTCTGATGTTGATTCTGTCATCAGTCTTCCGCTCATTTTTGGTAATTAGGTTACAGAGTTTTCAGGTACTTTAGTTGTCAGCAAGGAAGCAGTGCTTGTCTCCCTGTGCCCATGACAGCATTGCATAAAGCCACTTCCTACATACAGTATAATGAACCGGAATCTCTCCTGCTATAGAAGGCCGTATCCTCCCTCCAGTTGGATGCACAGAGCCTAGATATGTAGATATGTAAATGCATGTTAATCCATGGCCTTACACAGTGCTATTTCTCCGTCTGAAGTAGCCATCCAGGTAGAATCATTCGTGAAATCCAGATTTCTTTTTTCACATGTTCAGTAGCTTTCCAATATCCCAAAAAGGAGCTTTCTTTGGAATAGGACAGAATAAAAACCTTGAAGAGCTGAAGCCATTATCTGAGCTATTTCTCCCATTCACAGAATAGCATAGACACAGCCAATAGATGCACATACAGGTATGAGTGTAGCAAGAATATCCATCCAAGTGTTTGCAGCACTGGAAGACACCGAAAATGTGAAGGGGTCTGAAAAACTGGTATTTAATGCACTGATCTTTGGAGCCTTCACAATGAGGCATTGTTAGATATAGGATCTGCTAAACAATGAGTCCTTGATAGGACATAATACCTATTCAGAAGCTCAGCTTTGCACACTTGCTCTTAAAACATCCTTAGCTCAACTTAAATTTACCTTTGTTGCACACAATGCACATGTGACAGACGGTTGCATTCATTCATCTACTTTATTTAGATGTCTGACAGGCTTACCTACTGTCTGCCCTAAAGCTGAGGCTGTTGTGGGTTCTTGAATCAACGCTATTGATAGCTAGTAGCTTTTGAAATTGTCACTGTCAGATGCTTCAGGTGACACGGAAAGAACGTTGAGGTAAAGTTGAAACCTGGAGCTCTGCGAGCATAACCTGGTTTTACCTAGTTGCCTTTTGTGCATACCTTATATGCCCTGCTTGGACAGTTTCTCCTTTTGAATTAAAAAAAAAAAAAAAAAAAAAAAAGAAAGCATTTTACAGCACATACTGTACTTTGTCTACCAGCCATTAAAGATCCGAAAGTATTGTTTGTTGTTAGCAATCAGTTGAGCACCTCCTATTACTGCAGGCTGAGAGCCAAGCTGGCAGGGCTGGAAAAGGTATGAGAATCCAGGACGCAGTATCCTGATGGTACGTAACGTACTCTGCCGGTCAAGCAGAGGCTTTCCGCAGTGAGCACACACAGTTGGCATTCCTCTACTATGACGGCAAAAGACAGCGACGAAAAATGGCAAAGGTTTTCACCAGAAACACTTTGTTCTGCTTTGGTTTCTTAACCTGGAACTGCCTTGTAAACAAAGTTGCAGCTTTTATGAGCTTGCCTGCTCTTTCAAATTTTGGCAGTGCCTCCTACAAATACCTGAACAAAACTGACCGTTTGAAAATATGCAACCTTTTGGAATCTTATACATTGAAAAATGCAGACTTCACGGTTCCAAAACCTATATACGTGTTTGTCCATTTGTTCAGCTGATTTTAGAAAATGTAACTATTTCCAAAATCTAAAGAAAGCTTTGAAAATAGGAGTGGTAAATTATAGCTTTTTATGGCAGTTTCTGGAGACTCATTCAACAGGCAAGATATTTCCCAGCTGGAGAAAGTGTTGAGATGCTGCCGTTCCAAAAACCAAATCCATAGTGTGGCCAGACAGTCCCTTGTGGTAGTTAAGGGTTTGATTAGAGGTAAACACTACTTAGCTCATCTGATACTAATTCTTCCCAGGGGCTAAGCGGTTCATGATTCAGATTTCTGTCTGCCACAGTGAAGTGCAATGCTAATGGGGGAAGGGGGGAGGAGAAGGAAAGACGGACAACTAAGTGAACAAGTTCATGCTTGTCCTTTGGACAAGCCTGTTCTTGCTACCCTAACAAGGCAGTTTGCACG